>NW_018406979.1:0-410 GCF_002113885.1 Mizuhopecten yessoensis | reverse complement strand
GGCACGAACAGATGTCTCAATTACAGTTACTGGATAATACCGTCATAAAATACAAGTAACTAAACAATACCTAAAGATACGCACACATTTCTCAATTACAGTAATTGGGGAATACCGTCATACAACCGAAGTAACTAAACAATACCTTAAGACGCGAACAGATGTCTCAGTTACAGTTACTGTGGAATGCCGTCATACAACCGAAGTAACTAAACAATACCTTAATACACGAACAGATGTCTCAATTACAGTTACTGGGGAATACCGTCATACAAGCGAATCAACTAAATGATACCTTAAGACACGAACAGATGTCTCAAATATAGTTACCGGATAATACCGTCATACAACCGAAGAAACTAAACAATACCTTAAGACACGAACAGATGTCTCAAATACAGTTACTGGAT
>NW_018406978.1:1544-3434 GCF_002113885.1 Mizuhopecten yessoensis | reverse complement strand
CACCTGTCTATGTTGATCTTATCTCTTGTGTGGTCACCTGTATATTGTACCATGCATCTTTCGTGATCACCTGTCAATGTTGATCATATCTCTTGTGTGATCATCTGTCTATGATAACCAGACATCTTGTGTGATCACCTGTCAATGTTGATCTTATCTCTTGAGTGATCACATGTCTCTGATAACCATACAACTTGTGTGATCCCCTGTCTTTGTTGATCTTATCTCTTGTGTGGTCACCTGTATATTGTACCATGCATCTTTCGTGATCCCCTGTCAATGTTGATCATATCTCTTGTGTTATCATCTGTCTATGATAACCAGACATCTTGTGTGATCGCCTGTCTATGTTGATCTTATCTTTGTGTAGTCACAGGTCTATATTTATCGTGTATCTTGTGTGATCACCTGTCTATGTTGATCTTATCTCTTGTGTGGTCACCTGTCTATGTTGATCTTATCTCTTGGGTGGTCACCTGTATATTGTACCATGCATCTTCCGTGATCACCTGTCAATGTTGATCATATCTCTTGTGTGATCACCTGTCTATGAAAACCATACAACTTGTGTGATCACCTGTCTTTGTTGATCTTATCTCTTGTGTGATCACCTGTCTATGAAAACCATACAACTTGTGTGATCACCTGTCTGTGTTGATCTTATCTCTTGTGTGATCACATGTCTATGATAACCATACAACTTCTGTGATCACCTGTCTTTGTTGATCTTATCTCTTGTGTGATCACCTGTCTATAATAACAATACATCTTGTGTGATCACCTGTCTGTGTTGATCTTATCTCTTGTGTGATCACCTGTCTATAATAACAATACATCTTGTGTGATCACCTGTCTGTGTTGATCTTATCTCTTGTGTGATCACCTGTCTATGAAAACCATACAACTTGTGTGATCACCTGTCTGTGTTGATCTTATCTCTTGTGTGATCACCTGTCTATAATAACAATACATCTTGTGTGATCACCTGTCTGTGTTGATCTTATCTCTTGTGTGATCACCTGTCTATTATAACCATACGTCTTGTGTGATCGCCTGTATATGATAACCAGACATCTTGTGTGATCGCCTGTCTATGTTGATCTTATCTTTGTGTGGTCACCTGTCTATGTTGATCTTATCTCTTGTGTGGTCACGTGTATATTGTACCATGCATCTTTCGTGATAACCTGTCACTGTTGATCATATCTCTTGTGTGATCATCTGTCTATGATAACCCGACATCTTGTGTGATCGCCTGTCTATGTTGATCTTATCCTTGTGTGATCACCTGTCTATGTTGTTCTTATCTTTGTGTAGTCACATGTCTATATTTATCGTGTATCTTGTGTGATCACCTGTCTATGTTGATCTTATCCTTGTGTGATCCCCTGTCTATGTTGATCTTATCTTTGTGTGGTCACCTGTCTATGTTGATCTTATCTCTTGTGTGGTCACATGTCTATATTGATCGTATATCTTGTGTGATCACCTGTCTATGTTGATCTTATCTCTTGTGTGGTCACCTGCATATGGTACCATACATCTTTAGTGATCACCTGTCAATGTTGATCTTATCTCTTGTGTGATCACATGTCTCTGATAACCATACAACTTGTGTGATCACCTGTCTTTGTTGATCTTATCTCTTGTGTGATCACCTGTCTATTATAACCATACGTCTTGCGTGATCGCCTGTATATGATAACCAGACATGTTGTGTGATCGCCTGTGTATGAAAACCATACATCTTGTGTGGTTACCTGTCTATGTTGATCTTATCCTTGTGTATTCACATGTCTATATAGATCGTATATCTTGTGTGATCGCCTGTCTATGTTGATCTTATCTCTTGTGTGGTCACCTGTCTATGTTAATCTTATCTCTTGTGTC
>NW_018406978.1:0-410 GCF_002113885.1 Mizuhopecten yessoensis | reverse complement strand
ATCGCCTGTATATGATAACCAGACATCTTGTGTGGTCACCTGTCTGTGTTGATCTTCTATCTTGTGTGATCACTCGTCTATAATAACCATACATCTTGTGTGATCGCCTGTATATGATAACCAGACATCTTGTGTGATCACCTGTCAATGTTGATCTTATCTCTTGTGTGATCACCTGTCTATAATAACAATGCATCTTGTGTGATCACCTGTCTGTGTTGATCCTATCTCTTGAGTGATCACCTGTTTATGATAACCATACAACTTGTGTGATCACCTGTCAATGTTGATCTTATCTCTTGTGTGATCACCTGTCTATGATAACCATACAACTTGTGTGATTACCTGTCTATGTTGATCTTATCTCTTGTGTGATCACCCGTCTATAATAACCATACATCTTGTGTGAT
>NW_018406977.1:3122-3568 GCF_002113885.1 Mizuhopecten yessoensis | reverse complement strand
TCCTTGGCCTGAGAGATCTTGTCGATATGACTGTACAGACGGGACTCCAGTTTCTCTCTCTCCCCCTCTGTATTGGTTTGGAAGATGTGGAAGGAGTTCTTGAGGTCGTCAATGAGTGTGCGCGTCTTGCTGTCCATCATAGCTAGCTGCTGACCGTGGTCACCCTCCAGGTGAGTAATCTTCATTTTCTGCTCTCCAACATACCGGTCAAGGGTGTTGGTCACTTGGACAAGCTGAAACAGGTGAACATATACATACTGTACAATTTGGGTTTACTTTACACGCATTGAAACATACTATACTTTTACAATTAGTAAAACCTGCTGTAAATATATATAATTACACTTGGTTTGTTTGGTTGTTTGTAGATTAACAGTTCACATCTAAGGTCATATGAAGACAGGTGATTAGGGAGACACAAGCAAAAAGAAAGAGTAGAGAAATAA
>NW_018406977.1:0-409 GCF_002113885.1 Mizuhopecten yessoensis | reverse complement strand
ACAGACAAAGTGTGTACTAAGGTGTAAACAGACAAAGCGTGTACTGAGTTGTAAACAGACAAAGCGTGTACTAAGGTTTAAACAGACAAAGCGTGTACTAAGTTGTAAACAGACAAAGCGTGTACTAGTTTATCGCCGTTTTGAGAGGTAAATTAAAAAGTATCTAAAACCAAGTTTGCTTTTTGTTGAAACTGTTCTATAAACAAATCCAAAAAGATTCTAGCACTGTATAAGTCAAATGATGTGATGAATCCCAAAACAATCTATAATGTCTCTGCAGAAAACTATCAAAAAACATTAGTTTGTGTAGGTTTCAATATCTCTATATTGTGTACACGCAGTTGGAGACAGGCTCACAAGACACCAGTATCTGTGACATACGTGTAGATTAGGTACGTACAATAAGTGT
>NW_018406976.1:12816-14670 GCF_002113885.1 Mizuhopecten yessoensis | reverse complement strand
ATGGGCTAACACAAATGAAATTATTTCTGATGCACAATTTGGTTTAAGATCTGGTTATGGAACTACAGACGCAATTTTTGCTTTACATTCTCACAAAATAAAAGATTGTATTGCTGCTTTGTCGACTACAAGAAAGCTTTCGATACTGTAAATCGATCTAATTTATGGCTCAAACTGTCAAAATGTGGCATTAGAGGTAATCTGTTATCAATTATTTTTTCAATGTATAAATGTGCAAATTCATGTGTCAAGTTAGATGGATTTTATTCTGAATTTTTCACTAATGAGATTGGATTAATTCAAGGTGAATGTTTATAACCGATAATGTTTTCAATATATGTGAACGATTGTGAGATGGTGTTTATACAAGAAGGTAACATGCCATACGAGTTAAAAACTTAAAGCCTTTTTCTACTTATGTATGCCGATGACATGGCGCTGATATATGAATCAGTGGAGGGACTTCAAAAGTCACTTGACACATTACTATTGTTCTCTGAAAAATGGAAGCTAACTGTTAATACCCAGAAAACTAAAATTGTTGTTTTTCGAAAGGCTGGGAAGGCTCGAGATAATGAGCATTGGTTATATCATGGTGAAAATATAGAAGTTGTTGACGAATTTAATTCTCTAGGATTATTATTAAATTATAACGGAAAATTTACGAAGACGCAGCATAAGCTGTCTGAGCAAGGTCGAAAAGCAATGTTTGCACTTAACTCAAAGACACGGAAGTTTGATTTTAATGTACAAACTATGTTATCATTATTCAGAACCTATGTGAGCCCAATTCTCAATTATGCAAGCGAGATCTCGGAATTTTATTGTGCCAGGATATTGAAAAAGTACAAATGCATTTTTTAAAGCAAGTGTTAGGGGTGAAGCGAAGTACAGCTAATAACATGATCTATGAGGAATTAGGAGTATATCCTCTGATCACAATAAGAAAGCAGAGAGTGTTCAAATTTTGGTTGAAATTAGTACATAGTCAGACTTGTATTATGACTGAAATATGTAATAATCTTATGGAACGGTTAAATGTTAGTGATAAATATAACTGGTTGAGAGATATAAAAAATGAACTGTATACTATGGGACTGGGTTATATCTGGGACACCCAGGTGACAATAAATGTAAAAAGTGCTTTTGATATTATTATTGTTGTGTACAATAAATAAGGAGTCATATAGCTGAATCGACCAAATGTAGTATGTATAGACACCTAATATATGCACAAAGTTTTGATATGAAAATTTATCTCGGGAAACCTATCCAATTCAAGTACAGAAAAGTCATTACGAAACTCAGAATGTCCAGTCACCAGTTAGAAATTGAGCAAGGTTGATATAGAAATGTACCAAGGAACCTAAGAATCTGTAAATTATGAAATTTAGATATTGAGGACGAATACCACTTTGTGCTTAAATGTCCATCTTGTCAGATACATAGACATATTCACATGAAAATAATTTTTGGGTTGAAACCCAGCATGTTTGAATTCATCAGTCTTTTGAACTCTAGCAATACATCTGAATTATGCAAATTTGGAAAGCTTCTGCACACATCGTTTATGTTGAGAGACAATCTGAAAACAAATTTAAATGTATGAACTAACAACAATGCGTTCTCCTTCAATACATTATTTTCATTATTTTTTCTTTAACTAGTATATCACTGATGATGTACATTCATTCAAATACATGTTACTTATTTTATAACTAGTACATCATTCATTTAAAATACATGCCACTTATTTGTTTACACATACAAACTGCCGCCCTGGTAAGCATGTATTGAATATGTATGGTTGTAGTAATATCCTGTACCTATAAGTTGAAAACTTTTGGAAAAATA
>NW_018406976.1:6292-9543 GCF_002113885.1 Mizuhopecten yessoensis | reverse complement strand
TGTTTGATATCAAGGTTTATGCATGTCATTCGGCTCATAAGTGTGACTTCTTGTTTCATTGTCACTACACCAGTTCACGCTTTGAGAATTTAACATTATTTCGATTTTAGCCAGATTCGATGACGCTTATCCTTCCGGAACAACCGGTCATCTTTTTGTAATTTATCAAGGCTTTCGATGTTAATCGTTCCCTTATTAATATTGTACCGTAGTGTAAGCGATTTTGAGTTCGCATTACGTTTGATGGTCGTTTCTATACATCTATGTTTATCTGTACATGTCTACATTGTCTCTACACTTGAGTAGGTGTATTTATTAGTAGTAGTCCCAATACAGATTGTCTACACTGTCCACAACTAGTCAATTATTAAAGCAATAATATGAGTGATCGTCGATTGTTCCTTTGATTTATGTTACCCAATATACCACATGTCAGGGCGAGGAAAGCACACCGACAGATTATATTAACAATGCATGTAAATGACCATGATTTCTCCTATAAGTAATGTGGATAGCGGCCAACAGTGCATACNAAGTATAGCGAAACAGGGGTAGGTGTACCTGGTAACCACTCATCAGTCGGTACTACGTTATCTAAACAGGGGTAGGTGTACCTGGTCAGCACTCATCAGTCGGCACTATGTTATCTAAACAGGGATAGGTGTACCTAGTCACCACTCATCAGTCGGTACTATGTTATCTAAACAGGGGTAGGTGTCACTGGTCACCACTCATCAGTCGGCACTATGTTATCTAAACAGGGGTAGGTGTACCTGATCACCACTCATTAGTCGGTACTATGTTATCTAAACAGGGGTAGGTGTACCTGATCACTCATCAGTCGGCACTATGTTATCTAAACAGGGGTAGGTGTACCTGATCACCACTCATTAGTCGGTACTATGTTATCTAAACAGGGGTAGGTGTACCTGATCACTCATCAGTCGGCACTATGTTATCTAAACAGGGGTAGGTGTACCTGATCACCACTCATCAGTCGGTACTATGTTATCTAAACAGGGGTAGTTGAACCTGATCACCACTCATCAGTCGGTACTATGCTTTCTAAACAGGGTTAGGTGTACCTGATCACCACTCATCAGTCGGCACTATGTTATTTAATCAGGGGTAGGTGTACCTGATCACCACTCATCAGTCGGTATTATGTTATCTAAACAGGGGTAGGTGTTACTGATCACCACTCATCAGTCGGTACTATGCTTTCTAAACAGGGGAAGGTGTACCTGATCACCACTCATCAGTCGGCACTATGTTATCTAAACAGGGTTAGCTGTACCTTATCACCACTCATCAGTCGATACTATGTTATTTAAACAGGGGTAGGTGTACCTGATCACCACTCATCAGTCGGCACTATGTTATCTAAACAGGGGTAAGTGTACCTGGTCACCACTCATCAGTCGGTACTATGTTATCTAAACAGGGGAAGGTGTTACTGGTCACCACTCATCAGTCGGTACTATGTTATCTAAACAGGGGTAAGTGTACCTGGTCACCACTCATCAGTCGGTACTATGTTATCTAAACAGGGGTAAGTGTACCTGGTCACCACTCATTAGTCGGCAGTGTACCTGATCACCACTCATCAGTCGGTACTATGGTATCTAAACAGGGGTAAGTGTACGTGATCACCACTCATCAGTCGGTACTATGTTATCTAAACAGGGGAAGGTGTTACTGGTCACCACTCATCAGTCGGTACTATGGTATCTAAACAGGGGTAAGTGTACGAGATCACCACTCATCAGTCGGGACTATGTTATCTAAACAGGGGTAAGTATACCTGATCACCACTCATCAGTCGACACTATGTTATCTAAACAGGGGGAGGTGTTACTGGTTACTACTCATCAGGCGGTACTATGTTATCTAAACAGGGGTAGGTGTACCTGCTCACCACTCATTAGTCGGCACTATGTTATCTAAACAGGGGTAGGTATTACTGGTCACCACTCATCAGTCGGAACTATGTTATCTAAAAAAGGGTAGGTGTACCTGATCACCACTCATCAGTCGGGACTATGTTATCTAAACAGGGGTAAGTATACCTGATCACCACTCATCAGTCAACACTATGTTATCTAAACAGGGGTAGGTGTTACTGGTTACTACTCATCAGTCGGTACTTTGTTATCTAAACAGGGGTATGTGTTACTGGTCACCACTCATCAGTCGGAACTATGTTATCTAAACAGGGGTAGGTGTACCTGATCACCACTCATCAGACGGTACTATGTTATCTAAACAGGGGTAAGTATACCTGATCACCACTCATCAGTCGACACTATGTTATCTAAACAGGGGGAGGTGTTACTGGTTACTACTCATCAGTCGGTACTATGTTATCTAAACAGGGGTATGTGTTACTGGTCACCACTCATCAGTCGGTACTATGTTATCTAAACAGGGGTAGGTGTACCTGATCACCCCTCATTAGGCGGCACTATGTTATCTAAACAGGGGTAGGTGTTACTGGTTACTACTCATCAGTCGGTACTATGTTATCTAAACAGGAGTAAGTGTACCTGCTCACCATTCATCAGTCGGCACTATGTTATCTAAACAGGAGTAAGTGTACCTGCTCACCATTCATCAGTCGGCACTATGTTATCTAAACAGGGGGAGGTGTACCTGATCACCACTCATCAGTCGGTACTCTGTTATCTAAACAGGGGTAGGTGTACCTGATCACCACTCATCAGTCGGTACTCTGTTATCTAAACAGGGGAAGGTGTACCTGGTCACCACTCATCAGTCGGCACTATGTTATCTAAACAGGAGTAAGTGTACCTGCTCACCATTCATCAGTCGGCACTATGTTATCTAAACAGGGGTAAGTGTACCTGATCACCATTCATCAGTCGGCACTATGTTATCTAAACAGGGGTAGGTGTTACTGGTTACTACTCATCAGTCGTCACTATGTTATCTAAACAGGGGTAGGTGTTACTGGTCACCACTCATCAGGTGTACCTGATCACCACTCATCAGTCGGTACTATGTTATCTAAACAGGGGTAGGTGTACCTGATCACCTCTCATCAGTCGGTACTATGTTATCTAAACAGGGGTAGGTGTACCTGATCACCACTTATCAGTCGGTTCTATGTTATCTAAACAGGGGTAGGTGTACCTGATCACCACTCATCAGTCGGTACTATGTTATCTAAACAGCGGTAGGTATACCTGGTCACCGCTCACCACCACTTAACAAAAGATAAGGTTTTAGGC
>NW_018406976.1:1983-2631 GCF_002113885.1 Mizuhopecten yessoensis | reverse complement strand
AAGTATAGCGAAACAGGGGTAGGTGTACCTGGTAACCACTCATCATTCGGTACTATATTATCTAAACAGGGGTAAGTGTACCTGGTCACCACTCATCAGTCGGTGTTATGTTTNTATCTAAACAGGGGTAGGTGTACCTGATCACCACTCATCAGTCGGTACTATGTTATCTAAACAGGGGTAGGTGTACCTGATCACCACTCATCAGTCGGTACTATGTTATCTAAACAGGGGTAGGTGTACCTGATCACCACTCATCAGTCGGCACTATGTTATCTAAACAGGGGTAGGTGTACCTGATCACCACTCATCAGTCGGTACTATGCTATCTAAATAGGGGTAGGTGTACCTGTTCACCACTCATCATTCGGTACTATGTTATCTAAACAGGGGTAAGTGTACCTGATCACCACTCATCAGTCGGTATTATGCTATCTTAACAGGGGTAAGTGTACCTGATCACCACTCATCAGTCGGTACTATGTTATTTAAACAGGGGTAGGTGTACCTGGTAACCACTCATCAGTCGGCACTATGTTATCTTAACAGGGGTAAGTGTACCTGATCACCACTCATCAGTCGGTACTATCTTATCTAAACAGGAGTAGGTGTACCTGATCACCACTTATCAGTCGGTACTATGTTATT
>NW_018406976.1:0-409 GCF_002113885.1 Mizuhopecten yessoensis | reverse complement strand
AAATTAAAAGCTGTTGGCATTTGGTTTTATTTCTCATTGCATTCATTTGTAAGTAGCTTAACCGTTATGTGTATGTGGAAGTATGAACTTTTCAGCTTATAAACAAAAATCAACCACAAGAGGAAACATAGGGACGTTAAATAAAAAAGGATGAAATCATGATATAGAAAGCAAAAAGAAGAGGAGATCAGGCGGTCTGTATTGTCACAACAAAGATGTTATGAAGTCAGATACATGTATATGTAGGAATGCAGGTCACAAAGTCAACATGGCATTTTTATTGTGTCAGAAAATGAAATCCGATATTAAATGACTTGTGCTTTTAGTTTTTTTTTTATATGTTTTCCAAAATGTTATGACATAAACATGTATATATACATACAATGTACATGGGCGTCTAGAATCGCCT
>NW_018406975.1:4206-8121 GCF_002113885.1 Mizuhopecten yessoensis | reverse complement strand
GTATGACCACCTTGATAGGAACTGTACATACACAGAAAGTGTACCTGCATGACCACCTTGATTGGAACTGTCCATACACATAAAGTGTACCAGCATGACCACCTTGATAGGAACTGTACATACACAGACAGTGTACCAGCATGACCACCTTGATAGGAACTGTACATACATAGACAGTGTACCAGCATGACCACCTTGATAGGAACTGTACATACATAGACAGTGTACCAGCATGACCACCTTGATAGGAACTGTCCATACACAGAAAGTGTACCAGCATGACCACCTTGATAGGAACTGTACATACCCAGACAGTGTACAGATATGACCACCTTGATAGGAACTGTCCCAACACAGACAGTGTACCAGCATGACCACCTTGATAGGAAAAGTCCAAACACAGACAGTGTACCAGCATGACCACGTTGATAGGAACTGTACATACACAGAAAGTGTACCTGCATGACCACCTTGATTGGACCTGTCCATACACATAAAGTGTACCAGCATGACCCCCTTGATAGGAACTGTACATACACAGAAAGTGTACAATCATGACCACCTTGATAGGAACTGTCCATACACAGAAAGAGTACCAGCATGACCACCTTGATAGGAACTGTACATACCCAGACATTGTACAGATATGACCACCTTGATAGGAACTGGCCAAACACAGACAGTGTACCAGCATGACCACCTTGATAGAACATGTCCATTCACAGACAGTGTACCAGCATGACCATCTTGATAGGACATGTCCAAACACAGACAGTGTACCAGCATGACCACGTTGATAGGAACTGTACATACACAGAAAGTGTACCATTATGACCACCTTGATAGGAACTGTACATACACAGACAGTGTACCAGTATGACCATCTTGATAGGAACTGTACATACACAGACAGTGTACCAGAATGACCACCTTGATAGGAACTGTACATACACAGAAAGTGTACCAGTATGACCACCTTGATAGGAACTTACATACACAGAAAGTGTACCAGCATGACCACCTTGATAGGAACTGTACATACCCAGACATTGTACAGATATGACCACCTTGATAGGAACTGTCCAAACACAGACAGTGTACCAGCATGACCCCCTTGATAGGAACTGTACATACACAGAGTGTACCAGCATGACCACCTTGATAGGAACTGTCCAAACACAGAGAGTGTACCAGCATAGCCAACTTGATAGGAACTGAAAATACACAGAAAGTGTACCAGTATGACCACCTTGATAGGAACTGTCCAAACACAGACAGTGTACCAGTATGACCACCTTGCTAGGAACTGGCCAAACACAGACAGTGTACCAGTATTACCACCTTGATAGGAACTGTACATACACAGACAGTGTACCAGCATGTCTGCATGACCACCTTGATAGGACATGTCCAAACACAGACAGTGTACCAGCATGACCACCTTGATAGGAACTACCATCTTGATAGGAACTGTACATACACAGACAGTGTACCAGCATGACCACCTTGATAGGAACTACCATCTTGATAGGAACTGTACATACACAGATAGTGGACCAGTATGACCATCTTGATAGGAACTGTACATACACTGACAGTGTACCAGCATGACCACCTTGATAGGAACTACCATCTTGATAGGAACTGTACATACACAGACTGTGTACCAGTATGACCATCTTGATAGGAACTGTACATACACAGATAGTGGACCAGTATGACCATCTTGATAGGAACTGTACATACACAGAAAGTGCACCAGCATGACCACCTTGATAGGAACTTACATACACAGAAATTGTACCAGGATGACCACCTTGATAGGAACTGTCTATATACAGAAAGTGTACCAGCATGACCACCTTGATAGGAACGGTCTATACCCAGACAATGTACCAGCATGACCACCTTGATAGGAACTGTCCAAACATAGACAGTGTACCAGCATGACCATCTTGATAGGAACTGTACATACACAGACTGTGTACAAGTATGACCATCTTGATAGGAACTGTACATACACAGACAGTGTACCCACCAGCATGACCACCTTGATAGGAACTTACATACCCAGAAATTGTACCAGGATGACCACCTTGATAGGAACTGTCTATATTCAGAAAGTGTACCAGCATGACCACCTTGATAGGAACGGTCTATACCCAGACAATGTACCAGCATGACCACCTTGATAGGAAATGTCCAAACATAGACAGTGTACCAGCATGACCACCTTGATAGGAACTACCATCTTGATAGGAACTGTACATACACAGAAAGTGCACCAGCATGACCACCTTGATAGGAACTTACATACCCAGAAATTGTACCAGGATGACCACCTTGATAGGAACTGTCTATATACAGAAAGTGTACCAGCATGACCACCTTGATAGGAACGGTCTATACCCAGACAATGTACCAGCATGACCACCTTGATAGGAAATGTCCAAACATAGACAGTGTACCAGCATGACCACCAGTATGACCACCTTGATAGGAACTGTAAATACACAGAAAGTGTACCAGTATGACCACCTTGATATGAACTTACATACACAGAAAGTGTACCAGCATGACCACCTTAATAGGAACTGGCCATCACATAAAGTGTACCAGCATGACCACCTTGATAAGAACTGTCTATTCCCAGACAATGTACCAGCATGACCACCTTGATAGGAACTGTCCATCACATAAAGTGTACCAGCATGACCACCTTGATAGGAACTGTCTATACCCAGACAATGTACCAGCATGACCACCTTGATAGGAACTGTCCAAACATAGACAGTGTACCAGCATGACCACCTTGATAGGAACTGTACATACACAGAAAGTGTACCAGTATGACCACCTTGATAGGAACTGTTCATACACAGAAAGTGTACCAGCATGACCATCTTGATAGGACATGTCCAAACACAGACAGTTTACCAGCATGACCACCTTGATAGGAACTGTATATACACAGAAAATGTACCAGCATGAACACCTTGATAGGAACTGTACATACACAGACAGTGTACCAGTATGACCACCTTAATAGGAACTGTCCATACACAGACAGTGTACCAGTATGACCACCTTAATAGGAACTGTCCATACACAGACAGTGTACCAGTATGACCACCTTAATAGGAACTGTCTATACACAGACAGTGTACCAGCATGACCACCTTGTTAGGACATGTCCAAACACAGACAGTGTACCAGCATGGCCACCTTGATAGAACATGTCCATTCACAGACAGTGTACCAGTATGACCACCTTGATAGGAACTGTGCATACACAGAAAGTGTACCAGTATGACCACCTTGATAGGAACTGTTCATACACAGAAAGTGTACCAGCATGACCACCTTGATTGGAACCGTCCATACACAGAAAGTGTACCAGCATGACCATCTTGATAGGAACTGTACATACACAGACAGTGTACCAGCGTGACCACCTTGATAGGACATGTCCAAACACAGACAGTTTACCAGCATGACCACCTTGATAGGAACTGTCTATACACAGAAATTGTACCAGCATGGCAACCTTGATAGAACATGTCCATTCACAGACAGTGTACCAGTATGACCACCTTGATAGGAACTCTCTATACCCAGACAATGTACCAGCATGACCACCTTGAAAGGAACTGTCCAAACATAGACAGTGTACCAGCATGACCATCTTGATAGGACATGTCCCCAAACACAGAAAGTGTACCAGCATGACCAACTTGATAGGAACTGTAAATACACAGAAAGTGTACCAGTATGACCACCTTGATTGGAACTGTACATACACAGAAAGTGTACCAGTATGACCCCCTTGATAGGACATGTCCAAACACAGACAATGTACCAGCATGACCACCTTGATAGGAACTGTCTATACACAGAAATTGTACCAGCATGACA
>NW_018406975.1:0-409 GCF_002113885.1 Mizuhopecten yessoensis | reverse complement strand
AAAGTGTACCAGCATGACCACCTTGATAGGACATGTCCAAACACATACAGTGTACCAGTATGACCACCTTGATAGGAATTGCACATACACAGAAAGTGTACCAGCATGACCACCTTGATAGGAACTGTCCATACACAGAAAGTGTACCAGCATGGCCATCTTGATAGGACATGTCCAAGCACAGACAGTGAACCAGCATGAACACCTTGATAGTGTACCAGCATGACCACCTTGAACGACATGTCCAAACACAGACAGTGTACCAGCATGACCACCTTGATAGGAACAGTACATACACAGACAGTGTACCAGCATGACCATCTTGATAGGACATGTCCAAACACAGACAGTGAACCAGCATGAACACCTTGATAGGAACTGTCTATATACAGAAAGTGTACCAGCATGA
>NW_018406974.1:1484-2246 GCF_002113885.1 Mizuhopecten yessoensis | reverse complement strand
CTGAAAAAGTCTCAATTTCTGTCTTGTCCCAAGAAATCCCAACAATGCGGAATTAATTCAGGATGTGGACACTTTTGCAGGCGACTCCCACAGGGGCTCGGTTTCGGGATTTTTATTAATAAATGACGTAAATTGTAATGATATCGGTTAATAATACACGTATTCACATCAGTAAATGATAAAAACACTAACCGAATGTTTTAAGAGGAGCGCGTTCCCCTGTTCTGAAAATTCGTCAAAATTCAGGATGTGTTTTGCTGTCTACGGTTCCTGTGTTGTCCTTTGTTGCATGTTTGAATTTTAGGTTCCATTTTATTATTTTGTGGGAACGCTTTAGGATAATGCGTTTTTGATATATGTTTTAATTCCAAACAATTATGCAACAAAAACAAAACTTACTTGTGATACAATCAGTTCCGTTGTAGTAGTGAGTGGAGTTGTTGCAGGAACAGGAAAAACAAGCTGGTGGTAGTGTCGGCACACCGTGACACCCTCCATAATACAAGTATAGGATTGCCTAGATGACAGAAACGTAGTACATATACAGGGCCGTGAAGTTACCAGAAAACATAATACATATAGAGGGCCATGAAAGTACCATAATACATAATGCATCCACAGGGCCGTTTGTAAACCAGAAAACATAATACAAACACAGGACCGTGTAGGTACCAGAACACATAATACATACACAGGATCGTGTTGGTACCAGATTATGTATTACATTTTGTACAAACACAGGACCGTGCAAGTACCAGAACA
>NW_018406974.1:0-409 GCF_002113885.1 Mizuhopecten yessoensis | reverse complement strand
GATACAGGACTGTCTAGGTAACAGAAAACGTAGTATAGGTACAAGTCTGTCTAGGTAACAGAAAACGTAGCATAGGTACATGTCTGTCTAGGTAACAGAAAACGTAGTATAGGTACAGGACTGTCTAGGTAACAGAAAACGTAGTATAGGTACAGGTNCTGTCTAGGTAACAGAAAACGTAGTATAGGTACAGGACTGTCTAGGTAACAGAAAACGTAGTATAGGTACAGGACTGTCTAGGTAACAGAAAACGTAGTATAGGTACAGGTCTGTCTAGGTAACCGAAAACGTAGTATAGGTACAGGTCTGTATAGGTAACAGAAAACGTAGGATAAGTACATGACTGTCTAGGTAACAGAAAAAAAGGATAGATACAGGTCTGTATAGGTAACAGAAAACATAGGATAGA
>NW_018406973.1:108862-112863 GCF_002113885.1 Mizuhopecten yessoensis | reverse complement strand
ACACCTGACAATGTAGCTGGTATATGTGGTACAGTACTACACGTGCTATTTACGATAAAGATTGACACACTTTACACGTGACCTATGTTTGAAATCTAAATTAACCGGTTTTAGAAAGACTATTACTGAATCAAATTCCAACCGCTGAACAGAGGTCAGGTTAAAAAACAAAATGTATTCCCTGTTTATAAAGATGTGAACTTTTTTTGTTTATTACATTTTACTGAATTGCATTTTAGAACAAATACAATTTTCTCATAAGCGTTTTAGTGATACATTTAACAAGCGTCTGTGGACAAGAACCGGACTATAACTTATGAAACAGATCGAAATGTATATAAAACAGTGTTTACAAAACATTTTCGACCAAGTCTAATTCTGTTCGTCCCATGTCAATGTGTGAAACATGTTCATATCACTAACACAATTAATCATATTTTCATGTTTCAAAGTTTTCCATTTTATCGATCTATTTCACCTTTTGATTAAATAGATTTTCAATAGATTTAAAGTAATGTAGCACTGTTGCGTCTTCGGTGTTTGCCAACAAAAGACAGAGAGTATATTATTACATTGAGTATAGTATTACATTGATTATATTATTACAGTGAGGATAGTTTTACAGTAAGTATAATATTACATGGAGTATTGTATTACATTAAGTATAGTATTACATTGTGTATAGTATTGCATTAAGTAAAGTATTACAGTAAGGATAGTATTACATTGTGTATAGTATTGCATTAAGTATAGTATTACAGTAAGTATGGCAGTAAGGGATAGTATACACAATGTAATAATATACTCAATGTAATGCTATACTCAATGTAAACTATACTTACTGTAATACTTTACTCAATGTAATACTATGCTCAATGTAATACTATGCTTACTGTAATACTATAATTAATGCAATACTATACTCAATGTAATCCTATTCTTACTGTAATACTATAATTAATGCAATACTATACATAATGTAATACTATACAACATACTTAATAGTATTACATTGATTATATCATTACAGTGAGGATACTTTTACAGTAAGTATAGTACTACATTGTGTATAGTAGTACATTGAGTATAGTATTACATTGAGTATATTATTACAGTGAGGATGGTTTTACAGTAAGTATAATATTACATGGAGTATTGTATTACATTAAGTATAGTATTACAGTAAGTATAGTATTACATTGTGTATAGTATTGCATTAATTATAGTATTACAGTAAGCATAGTATTACATTGAGTATATTATTACATTGAGTATAGTATTACATTGTGTATAGTATTACATTGAGTATAGTATTACATTGAGTATAGTATTACAGCAAGTATAGTATTACAGTAAGTATAGTATTACATGGAGTATAGTATTACATTGAGTATAGTATTACATTGAGTAAAGTATTACAGTAAGTATAGTATTACATGGAGTATAGTATTACATTAAGTACAGTATTACAGTAAGTATAGTATCACAGTAAGTATAGTATCACAATAAGTATAGTATTACAGAAGGTATAGTATCACAGTGAGTATAGTATTACATTGAGTACAGTATAACAGTTAGTATAGTATTACAGTAAGTATAGTATTACATTGATTATAGTATTACATTGAGTATAGTATTACATTGAGGATATTATTACAGTAAGTATAGTATTACAGTAAGTATATTATTACATTGAGTATATTATTAAATTGAGTATATTATTACATTGTGTATAGTATTACATTGAGTATATTATAACATTGAATATAGTATTACAGTAAGTATAGTATAACAGTAAGTATATTATTACATTGAGTATATTATTACAGTGAGGATAGTATTACATTGTGTATAGTATTGCATTAAGTATAGTATTACAGTAAGTATAGTATTACATTGAGTATATTATTACATTGAGTATAGTATTACATTGTGTATAGTATTACATTGAGTATAGTATAACATTGAGTATAGTATTACATTGAGGATATTATTACAGTAAGTATAGTATTACATTGAGTATAGTATTACATTGAGTAAAGTATTACATTGAGTATAGTATTACAGTAAGTATAGTATTACATGGAGTATAGTATTACATTAAGTACAGTATTACAGTAAGTATAGTATCACAGTAACTATAGTATCACAGTAAGTATAGTATTACAGTAAGTATAGTATCACAGTGAGTATAGTATTACATTGTGTATAGTATTACATTGAGTATAGTATTACATTGAGTATAGTATTACATTGATTATAGTATAACATTGAGTATAGTATCACAGTGAGTACAGTATCACATTGAATATAGTATTACATTGAGTATAGTATTACATTGAGTATAGTATGACATTGAGGATATTATACCAGTCAGTATAGTATTACAGTAAGTATAGTATTACAGTAAGTATAGTATTACAGTAAGTATAGTATCACAGTGAGTATAGTATTACATTGAGTACAGTATTACATTGAGTATAGTATTACATTGAGTATAGTATTACATTGAGGATATTATTACAGTAAGTATAGTATTACATGGAGAATAGTATTACATTGAGTATATCATTAAATTGAGTATATTATTACATTGTGTATAGTATTACATTGAGTATATTATTACATTGAGTATAGTATTACAGTAAGTATAGTATAACAGTAAGTATATTATTACATTGAGTATAGTATTTCATTGTGTATAGTTTTACATTGAGTATAGTATTACATTGAGTATAGTATTACATTGAGTATAGTTATACACTGAGGATATTACTACAGTAAGTATAGTATTACATTGAGTATAGTATTACAGTAAGTATAGTATTACATGGAGTATAGAATAAAATTAAGTACGGTATTACAGTAAGCATAGTATCACCGTGAGTATAGTATTACAGCAAGTATAGTATTACAGTAAGTATAGTATTACATGGAGTATAATATTACATTAAGTACGGTATTACAGTAAGTATAGTATCACAGTAACTATAGTATCACAGTAAGTATAGTATTACAGTAAGTATAGTATTACATGGAGTATAGTATTACATTAAGTACAGTATTACAGTAAGTATAGTATCACAGTAACTATAATATCACAGTAAGTATAGTATTACAGGAAGTATAGTATCACAGTGAGTATAGTATTACATTGGGTACAGTATTACAGTAAGTATAGTATAACATTGAGTATAGTATTACATTGTGTATAGTATTACTTTGAGTATAGTATTACATTGTGCATAGTATTACATTGTGTATAATATTACAGTAAGTAATAGTATTACATTGAGTATAGTATTACATTGAGTATAGTATTACATTGAGTATAGTATTACAGTAAGTATAGCATCACAGTGAGTATAGTATTACATTGAGTATATTATTACATTGAGTAAAGTATTACAGTCAGTATAGTATTACAGAAAGTATAGTATTACAGTAAGTATAGTATAACATTGAGTATAGTATTACAGTAAGTATTGTATTACATGAGTATAGTATTACATTGAGTATATTATTACAGTAAGTATAGTATTACAGTAAGTATAGTATTACATTGAGTATAGTATTACATTGAGTATAGTATTACAGTAAGTATAGTTTTGCAGTAAGTATAGTATTATATTGAGTATAGTATTGCATTAAGTATAGTATTACATTGAGTATACTGTTACATTGAGTATAGTATTACAGTAAGTATATTAGTACATTGAGTATAGTATTACAGTAAGTACAGTATTACATTGAGAATAGTATAACAGTAAGCATAGTATTACAGTAAGTAATAGTATTACATTGAGTATAGTATTACATTGTGTATAGTATTACAGTAAGTATAGTATTACATTGAGTATAGTATTACAGTAAATATAGTATTACAGTAAGTATAGTATTACAGGAAGTATAGTATTACAGTAAGTATAGTATTACATTGAGTATAGTATTACAGTAAGTAAAGTATTACATTGCATTTCAGTAAGATAGCACCAAAAAGA
>NW_018406973.1:104888-105321 GCF_002113885.1 Mizuhopecten yessoensis | reverse complement strand
CGTGTCTAACTGATATACTATACAACTTACTTAGTAGATAATGGAAACAAATATAATTATACTACATCGCCCTGTGACCGTGTCTAACTGATATACTATCCAACTTACTTAGTAGATAATGGAGACAAATATAATTATACTACATCGCCCTGTGACCGTGTTTAACTGATATACTATACAACATACTAAGTAGATAATGGCACAAATATAGTCATACTACATCGCCCTGTGAACGTGTTTAACTGATATACTATACAACATACTTAGTAGAAAATGGATACAAATAATGTCATACTACATCGCCCTGTGACCATGTCTAACGGATACACTATACAACATACTTAGTAGATAATGGATACAAATATAGTCATACTACATCGCTCTGTGACCATGTCTAACTGATACACTATACAACATACTAAGTAGATAATGG
>NW_018406973.1:80156-99510 GCF_002113885.1 Mizuhopecten yessoensis | reverse complement strand
TGACCGTGTCTAACTGATATACTATACAACATACTGAGTAGATAACGGAAACAAATATAGTTATACATCGCCCTGTGACCGTGAAATTTCCGGTTAGATATACAGTAATTTCTTAATTTTTCAAATAATAATAAATAAATAAATAATAACAGTTAGCAAAAACTAAACGCTTCAATTGCTAGACTAAGTATTTATTTTACATAAACACTGTATAAACGTGTTAAGAGGATAACAGATTCTTCAATCTTGAGTTGTCTGGAAAAGGTCATTTACAAATCTTTTTAACCCGAAGTGAGTAATCTTATCAATGATCATGATCTTTTGATATTCAACAACTGATCTTTTTCATAGAATAGACCTGAACTAATGGCCTTAAATTGGTCACGTTCTTGTCTTTTCCCTAACGTGTATACTGACACCTGAATTGTCAGTGCTTTGTATGTAAAACTGACCGCTGGGTAGACCCATCACATGGTAAGCGGAAATACCAACTGTAAGGAGCCCCGCCCACTTCGGTCCACACCCCTAATTAAACAAGCGTAATAAACATTGAGGTTCAAATTAGTTTATAGGGCACCATAAGCATGCTCAGGATCGGGGGGAAATCGAGTGAGGATTGTAAATTTAACTGGGGCCTTTCAGGGAGAATTCGTATCTGTAATTTCTTACGGTCGGTAACATGCCCCACATATTACGAAATATTCACAACTAAAAGGAAAGGAAAATCATATAAAATAGAATGGACACATATGTATCGCCTTTAAGAGATGAAAGTACTTAAACATGCTGTTGCTTATTTTCTTTTTGAGTTTTATATAAATATCTGTCCTTTGTTTCCAACAATCTTATGAACTAAACTTTTATACGACACAGTTTCAACTTGGACACCATGTACGGACTAAACGAGTTATTACTTCATGATGATTCGGCCTCGGTCGTGAAACCTAAAACACAACTGATAGCAATGGCTGTATCAGTCTGCTGGTGATAAAAGACTAAGGAGAGAGTTAAGTTTAGAAGATAAAATGAAATTTGAAAAGAAAACGACTGAACCCCCTGTTGGGCCTCACTGTGGCAATGCGTTGGTCATTACCCCTAAAGTCTATATAAGGGGGAGTACCTGCATACCTTACAATTGTAAGTGACCATAGGCCATCCACCTGTGTTTCCACCTGTACACATTGACCGGCTTCATTTCCCTTCGTTACCTGAAAACTGACAGAAAAATGGGGATTTTCATCTTGTTCGCTTTATCCCTAGTTCAAACCAGAGGTAAGCCTAACTGTTGTATGTTATTATGTAAAATGTTATCTGAACTTCCAACCGGCAAATTATCTCAATCTACTATTTGTCTTACTGTAATGTAAGCATACTTTTTATCTGACTGTAATCTCAGGTTTTTTATTCCAAAATATTCATTCTATTCATCTGACTTTATCCTTTATCTATTTACTACTTATCTTATTCTTATATTTTTCTACCATTGATCTTACTCTTAGTTTAATCCACTGTTTATCCTACTCTTATATTAATGTAATATTTATCTGACTCTTATCTCTATATAATATTTATCTGACTCCTATCTTTGTATACCATTTCTACCACAATACGCTGTGTAACATGCAGACTGTTGAATAAATATGAGTTATACACCACACGTGGTATATGGCCTTCCGTAGTTTTGATTGGTCGAGAAGATGAACCTTGACCGGACGACATTTTTCACGAGCTTTTTGCCGCGTGCTGTTTTGTTTACGTCATCTGCTGTCAACATCCGGCAAATGTTGGTGACTTTTGTGCCGTTAAGCGATGGGGAAGGGAGTTATTAAATAAAAAGGTCATATCAAAAGAATATGATACTTAAAGATTTGAACGCTAGTTTGCTACAGACGCTCGATATCGTTTCGACGTCACACCGTCGCGTGTCCAGGTTGTGAAACCAAAACAAGATCTGTCAAGATCTGTCACAGTGTCGGAAAATATTTTGTTCTCCCCACGTCCCGTTATCACTATAGGTCTTCTCTATGGCGGAACTCTCACTATAAACGACAACCATAGACATTGACAGCGATTAGTTCGTCTTCATCACTTGGCGGGAGACAGACCCCGTATTTTTGTCGTGCTATAGGCTACGCTATTCATCTCATATTGACTATTTTCTGACTCAAATGAATCTCGATTATGTATCTGTTAATCAATGTGAACTTATTGTCGGACTTATATTTCTACGATTTATTTTGTCTCTACTCTCGTTCTTCTTTTTATCATTTGTTTTTCAACGCTCCACAATACTGCTTTGGTTTTCGGATTGTCCACGCGACGCATTTCTTGTTTAGAATATGTGTAAACTTTGTTTGTGTTCACCACACAATCTGTTCTCTTTTGACAACTAGGTTAACTAGGATAGATAACGAGTTTGACATTATTTAACAATACTGGGGAACAGTGGTAGCGTTCTATAATAATACTGGGGAACAGATGTAGCGTTCTATAATAATACTGGGGAACAGTGGTAGCGTTATATAATAATACTGGGGAACAGTGGTAGCGTTCTATAACAATACTGGGGAACGCTACCACTGTTCCCCAGTATTGTTATATAACGCTACCACTGTTCCCCAGTATTATTATATAACGCTATCACTGTTCCCCAGTATTATTATAGAACGCTACCTCTGTTCCCCAGTATTGTTATAGAACGCTAACACTGTTCCCCAGTATTGGTATAGAACGCTAACACTTTTCCCCAGTATTATTATAGAACGCTACATCTGTATGGAGAACTAGTGAGATTTAAGTTACAATAAAACAGAACCAAGAACTCTCCCACTGTTCCCCAGTATTGTTATAAAACGCTACCCCTGTTCCCCAGTATTATTATATAACGCTACCACTGTTCCCCAGCGTTCTATAACAATACTGGGGAACAGTGTTAGTGTTCTATAACAATACTGGGGGACAGTGGTAGCGTTCTATAACAATACTTGGGAACAGTGGTAGCGTTCTATAACAATCCTTGGGAACAGTGGTAGCGTTCTATAACAAGACTGGGGAACAGTGGTAGCTTTCTATAACAATACTGGGGAACAGTGTTATCGTTCTATAATAATACTGGGGAACAGTAGTAGCGTTATATAATAATACTCGCGAACAGTGGTAGCGTTCTATAACAATAGTGGGGAACAGTGGTAGCGTTCTATACTAATACTGGGGAACAGTGGTAGCGTTCTAAAACAATACTGGGGAACAGTGGTAGCGTTCTAAAACAATACCGGGGAACAGTGGTAGCGTTCTATAAAAATACTCGGGAACAGTGGTAGCGTTCTATAACAATAGTGGGGAACAGTGGTAGCGTTCTATACTAATACTGGGGAACAGTGGTAGCGTTCTATAACAAGACTGGGGAACAGTGGTAGCTTTCTATAACAATACTGGGGAACAGTGTTATCGTTCTATAATAATACTGGGGAACAGTAGTAGCGTTATATAATAATACTCGCGAACAGTGGTAGCGTTCTATAACAATAGTGGGGAACAGTGGTAGCGTTCTATAATAATACTGGGGACCAGTGGTAGCGTTCTATAACAATACTGGCGAACAGTGGTAGCGTTCTATAATAATACTGGGAAACAGTGGTAGCGTTCTATAACAATACTGGCGAACAGTGGTAGCGTTCTATAATAATACTGGGAAACAGTGGTAGCGTTCTATAACAATACTTGGGAACAGTGGTAGCGTTCTATAACAAGACTGGGGAACAGTGGTAGCTTTCTATAACAATACTGGGGAACAGTGTTAGTGTTCTATAACAATACTGGGGAACAGTGTAATCGTTCTATAACAATACTGGGGAACAGTCGTAGCGTTCTATAATAATACTGGGGAACAGTAGTAGCGTTATATAATAATACTGGGGAACAGGGGTAGCGTTCTATAACAATACTGGGGACCAGTGGTAGCGTTCTATAACAATACTGGCGAACAGTGGTAGCGTTCTATAATAATACTGGGGAACAGATGTAGCGTTATATAATAATACTGGGGAACAGTGGTAGAGTTCTATAACAATACTGGGGAACAGAGGTAGCGTTCTATAATAATACTGGGGAACAGTAGTAGCGTTATATAATAATACTGGGGAACAGTGGTAGCGTTTTATAACAATACTGGGGAACAGTGGTAGCGTTCTAAAACAATACCGGGGAACAGTGGTAGCGTTCTATAAAAATACTCGGGAACAGTGGTAGCGTTCTATAACAAGACTGGGGAACAGTGGTAGCTTTCTATAACAATACTGGGGAACAGTGTAATCGTTCTATAACAATACTGGGGAACAGTGTTATCGTTCTATAATAATACTGGGGAACAGTGATAGCGTTATATAATAATACTGGGGAACAGTGGTAGAGTTCTATAACAATACTGGGGAACAGAGGTAGCGTTCTATAATAATACTGGGGACCAGTGGTAGCGTTCTATAATAATACTGGGGACCAGTGGTAGCGTTCTATAACAATACTGGGGAACAGTGGTAGCGTACGTTTTATAACAATACTGGGGAACAGTGGTAGAGTTCTTGGTTCTGTTTTATTGTAACTTAAATCTCACTAGTTCTCCATACGATCTTTGTTTCTTAAAAACTCAGTTTGTGACAAACGTCAGTGTGTCTAGGAACCTCAGGCTACTAATTTTTACTATTTTCTGTTTTGTCATTTACAAACTTACTAGATTCACTACGGATACAATAAACCCCATCCCCATCAAAAACGGCCATATATTATGCATGATGATCTACCCATGCTAAACCTCACATCGATCTGGAGACAACGGCGGCGCCATTTTGTACCTTTTAATTTGTGTCCCAGGATCCCGGAAGTGTTAGTGCAGGTCGTGAACTCTTCAATGTTTCTTAAGCCGACAACTGAACCATGCTTTTTCCTACGTCTCAGATCTATGTAAATTAGTTCTAACTCTGATTCACGTGGACCTAGACCTGTGGTAATGGAGTGTGTGGGAGGGTGACCCCGGACAGTTGGAGATGATCAGACGATTGTTATGCAGAATTCAAATGTTGCCGGAGTGACACCACTCGTAACGCATGACTTGGTATCATTTCATTAAGTCACACACGAATACAAACAAAGTGAATTTCAAAGGTTCCTATCCCTGTACAGTATAAATACTTGTACGAGGAATGAAATGGCAAATAATAGATCATCAAAAATAGCCGTCGGTTAACATATATGGGTGTAAATATATTGGTGTGTTCAACGCCTGTAGCCAAGTCAGTTGAGCATTTCATCTAGTTGTATCAGAACCTACGTATGGTTCTGCAGAATTATGGATGTCTTTAATATCACAGAGGACAAGTCCTTTAAAGATCTTAGTTGTAGAAAATAATGTTGTTATGTCCTTCGGGGTCATGAAAGTATTCAGATTTCAATGTCTGACCAATTTTGAAATGTTATATCTGCCTGTAACTGTTGTATTATGTTGAGAAAGATCAACCACAGTACTATACGGCTTAGTCAGAACGCTCCGCCGAAATCACTGCATCACATTGGACATTGGCTGCAGAGATAAAAAAAAAATACACTATAACATGTAGTTCATCTTAACAGTAATATGGTTTCATTTGCTTAAATGACCAATGTTGTTTTCACACACACAAAGTATCAGCCTATATAGCTGGCCAGCAGATTAACCAAATTGAATGGCACGCCAATTTCTCCAATTCAAAAATACAATTAGCACAGAGAAAATCTTGAAAATCTCATATCTTGTTTTGTAAAATGGTCATTTGTATATAATGAGTTAGAAATAAACATTTGTGCTACGTTTCAGGGATGATGAAAAATTCTACATCATACCACCCTGTAATTTTGGGAAGAGAAAATATCATATTTTTTGAAATTGAAAAATTCCTCAGTTCCTTTAGTGTAAAAGGTCACTTTATCGTGATAATGGAGTATTATCATGTATATATTACTGTATACCACCTTCCGGCAGCATGATACATTCATTGTCACGGATTGTCAGTATGAGAATGCTCAAGAAGATATTGTTCTCAAAAACTTGAGAATAGATTTTCCCATTTCCCGGCATTTGGGAACGTGTTTTCTCAAAAAGAGTGTTTGTTCGCGCCAAGTGACGTCCTAAACAGGAAATAGTATCCACACAAAAGTGTTCCGCGAAATGAAATAGTCCCTCATTAACAAATAAAAAAAACTTACGAAACAATCTTGTGATAATAACAACACAATTTTAAGCGTAAATGTGCACATGGAAAAGCCATGAATGACGATAAGATTGTTATAAATATACTTGTTCTACATAGTTTTAAGGTTCGTGGTATTCCTCCGCGGAAATCTCTACTTGTTTACGTTTGTCACCGACACCGGTTTTGAGATCGATGACAATACGGTGTTTAGTTGACTTTTGTGAATGTAGAAATATATAAGGTAGTAGTATAAAGATGTTAAACAGTACATCACACAATGTTTCGGGGTATGTCGCTCGGACAATTTGCTCATCGCTCGCACGTGGAATTTGAGAGGTCATCGCAGTGTGTTTATCTATAAATCTGACAATGCATGAAACATTTTTGATTTTTAAAGCATCGTTTATTAAAATTGCACGAAATAATATATTAAGCATCCCTGACTTATTCCATGTTTTAAAGATATCGTGATTACTACCCGCGTAGGGTATTATAACACCCTTATAACCCTTTGCTGGTGCTACTTTTGTTTGTTTGTTGTAGTCATCATGCATAAGACTAATTGTTGTTTGTTGTAGTCATCATGCATAAGACTAACTGTTGTTTGATGTAGTCATCATGCATAAGACTAATTGTTGTTTGTTGTAGTCATCAAACATAAGACTAATTGTTGTTTGATGTAGTCATCATGCATAAGACTAATTGTTGTTTGTTAAAATCAACATACATCAATCTGTTCTGCCTTAAAATGAAACTGTTATATCTATAACTGAATGGATGTTTGTATTTCTTGTGATTGTTTTTATTAAACGATCCAAAACTTTATCATAAAATATATTTCAAACGTTTCTGTTTAATACGCAGGAGACCATATTACTTAAAGCTGGTAATATGTTTGTCTATCTGGACAAAATATCCTAAAAGCTACTTACTTGTCACAAGAAAAGAATTAATTAGAGTAAAATATGTCTCTCAATTGCTTTCTAAGCAAGGCTTGGCTTAAATGACATGAAAATGACGTATTTTCAAAAGCTATTTTTCTGTTTACCACATATCTATGTGTATCGCCTTGAACATGAGTTTTTTTGTGCTTCATAAATGTAACAAAACGTCAATAATAACCATTCTGCCAAGATTCCGTATGATCCTGACTGAACCGATCATGTCATATACTTCTGCAAAGTTATATATAACATACAGTTTATTTAATAGAAAGTTATAAATAAGATTTTCTTCTCATCCTTAACAAATAGGAAAAACATAATAATGTGCCCTTATCCAAAGTGTCGTCTGCTAATGGTCTTGGAGCAAAGTTAATTTCGCAGGAAGTGACGTCATAGAAATGTCTACTTGCTAGCACTGGCCATGGTCAGTCAGTATTAACATGTTTTGATGGTTGTTATAAAATGGCGGACATCGTAAACTATCTCCACTTGTTGACAGACCAGATTTTATTGTTGTTTGTGTACCAATAACTATGTATATGGCGATGTCAGTCGCGGAGGAATTTTATGCGTAATGCAAATGAGGGAACGCAATAAGAAGCGGATCAAGCTTGATCGTGTAATTTACTGGAGGAACAAAGTAAAAACAACCACGTTCAGGCCTGTTAGCTAGTATGTCTAGTTATTTAACACTTGTGGGTGTTATCTCTGATTTTCGTTTGCTGACAGTACACAACAGTATCATTAGATGTGGTACTAAGCGGCAGTAAACTGTTTGTCCTGTGTTCATTTGAAGAAAACCCCCACATGAATTAATGCTCCATGTGCTAGTTATGTCATTGAACTATTGAAACATACGACTATATGTATTCCTAGAAAAGTACAATCCAACTCATCACCATGTCACAAAGTCGTATCAATATATAGTAGCTCATCACAAAATGCAAGATGTCATCCTATCTACATCAAAAGGTACCAATAATGCAAGGAATCATTCGTATTTCAAAGTGTTTTTCTTCTGCCCACACAACTCCAACAACCCAGGTGGAGTATAAAATGGTCTGGGGTGGATGTTGCGGTATCTGTGATGTAGCATTCAAGTGAGATGGCACGGTCCCACTACAAACAATGCACCTCCAACACACACGCAGGCATACACGCATAGGGAGACATTAGCCAGGTGCCATAGGACTAGTAGTTAGCGCCTGATAAGGCAGCTCCTGCGAATTCCTCAAAATAGAATATCTTAATTGTATTAATTGTATATCTATGTACAAAGCGCTTTAGAGTGGCTTATGTTAGCTAGATAGGGCGCTATATCAAATGTTGTATATTATTATTATTATCATTTGTTTCCCGGATTTCCATCAGCCAGCTAAGACCTGCTATGATGATACTATATTTCAGTCTGACATTTTCTTCGGAAATACTGAGATGTTTGGTTTGGTTTGATTTTGTTTAACGTCCTATTAACAGCTAATGTATTTTAAGGACGTGCCTCCGTTTTTTAGTGTTTGCGTGCTTGCGTGTGTGTTTGCAGGAGACAGGATATGTTGGTGTGCTTGCCTCCTTGTGATAGAGCGGATCTGATGCCGACTTTATAGTGCTATCTAACTGAAATACCATGCCGAAGGCACCCATCACAGCATTCCGCCCGGTAACATTACACTGACAAAGGGTGAACCAGTTGTTGACATTCCCCTAAATGCTGAACACTAAGCAGGAAGTAACAGCTACCATTTTTAAGGACTTTGGTATATCCCGGCCTGGGGACAGAACCCATTACCTTCCTCACCTGGGCGAACGCTCAACATTAAGGCCAAAAGTGAGGTGTTGCCAAGCAAGGCGCTAGGAAATAAATGGTAGTTAGAGGAAGAAAGAAAGATAAAAATCCCAAATATTGCAATGGGTGCAGCAGATTTGTTTTGGCCGCTTTTGTGTCCCCAAATAAAGGACACCAAAGCAAATCCCTAATTCTGCAAGGTGTTCCCACATTAGTTGCCTCCTACGATACATGCAGTGGGAAACAGCAGGTGTATTCTTTTCCCGATCCCCCATCTGCAGGGGTGGGGAATAACGAGAATTTTGATTACTTAATATTACGTGTTCATAGTTATAGACTAAGTACAACATATATACAACCCCCACCCCTACCTCTCCCTCCTCTCCTCCTCCTCCTAAAAGGAAAATGTTTTAAAAGTTAACAGGAACTGTTTGTGGTTTAAAGACGAGTAATCTGTTTATTGTAATTGTTTATTGGATTAACGTCGACAATTGGGTTTATTGTACTTACAGAACCAATGTGTTATTAGCCTGAAGAACCGCAAACGATACAGTGTAATCCTAACATAGCTCAGAGTAATGGAATTGGGCTTTATAAAATATACGTAGTGAGTGTGCCTAATAATCAGTTTACCGATATAGAGATGTCCAGCTGGTATAGGAAGGCATCACAGTGACATCACGATCAGTTGTCTAGTTTACCGATATAGAGATGTCCGGCTGGTATAGGAAGGCATCACAGTGACATCACGAGTTGCCTAGTTTATTGGTATCGTTACTTTACGTATCTGAAGTTTATTTATTGAAGGGGCCGTCTGATAGTGTTACGGAAATTATTGAAATAGGGTAGACATGTCACCAGCCGTGATGTCTCGTGGTCACGTGACGCATGGTATTTTACAACGAGTAAAGTAAACGAGGCGATGATAAGCTCGGGACATATTTTGATAATAATGTTTGTAAACATATTAAGATTGAAGTTTTATGAGCTGTAATCAGTATTCTCTTGTTGAAGATGAAAGTAACCGTGGGAGATAAAATGAACAACACTAAGATGTTTTGGGCGTCACCACCTTAAACTGAATCCTGATCACTGTTTCCCAGCCCATTTCT
Source organism: Mizuhopecten yessoensis (assembly GCF_002113885.1). Lineage (NCBI taxonomy): Eukaryota > Metazoa > Mollusca > Bivalvia > Pectinida > Pectinidae > Mizuhopecten > Mizuhopecten yessoensis. The sequence goes on along the minus strand of NW_018406973.1, from coordinate 89,450 downwards.
GGTCTCGTAGTTCTCACTCGCTGTTACGATCAAAAAGTCAACACTTACTTGGCATCTTAACATTTATTCCAGGAGCAATGTTAACCCTCCATCCCATACCAAATCTGTATGGTATCATACATGTATATGCTTGTAAAATATCTAATAATGTATTTCGTATTTTGTTTGTTAATCAGATATGTTATATCAAATATGTAAGATACATTACATAAGACATAAATATATGTTTTAAGCTTAATAGAAGTTCTTCTATGTGTCAGTGTCATAATGATTATAATAATTCGAGACTCTTATATACCGCTTTATCACAACCTAGTTTGTAGCGGTTCACAAATTATTATCCGTTGTTATAGTTGCAACCAGCCAATACCAACTCCCTGGGGAACATACAGCCGGTGCTGCCATTTCGGCGCTCACAGCTAGCATTCTACAATTCTAGCACTACCCAACCACGTACTCATTTACAGCTAAGTAGACTGGAATTAGCGGAGTAAAGTATCTTGCTAAAAAATACAACACAGTGCCGTGCAGTGACTCGAACCCGTAACTCTTCGGTCACGATCCCGACGTCTTCCCACTAGACTACCGTGCCTCCAATGTTGTTATATAAGATATATTATAAAGACATGATATCTACAAAGAATTGAATAAAATAGCTTAAAAAGAACGAGATTCTCACGATACTGTTAATAAAAAAATATTGTAAAATGACTGCTCCCCGAGAGAATGTCGTATCAAGTTGATTACCGCGTGGCGTTTAAACGTCATGTTTGAACTAGGGGAACAGACATATATCTGCCGCCGCATTTACCAAATAATAACGATTCGTCAAAATTAGAAATATAATTCATTTCACTTTCTATTTGAGATTTTGGAAATTAATGCTGTAGGTTCCGCTTCGGGATGATATGATAGTGTATGAGCGAGGGTTGAGGGTGTATTTACCTAAACTCCCTGACAAAACACACATCCCCTGTATAGTAAAATAATAATTCATATAATAATATGATTATTTTTTAAGATTTGTTTTTAATTAAACTACATCTAATAAATTAAATTAGACATAAACTATATAAGATAAACTTACGATAGAAACCGTACTCAGCGACCAACAGAATACGACAGTTTCAGTTTAATTCGACATGTAAGCTATAATTACATGAGAAGTTGTTGCTCCTCTCAGTTCTTAACGATTACATGATGAAATGCAACATCTGGACTCACAGAAGTTTGAAGAAACCAATATATGCATAACTTAAATTTCACTTTTCTTTGACAAGTTAAAATGTATGCCATTGTTCGAATACATTTCCCCGATTATATAAAATTGCTTTCGTTTTCCGTTCCTCTTACTTTTAAGTTTAATTTATTGGCCACGATACAATTCCAAATAATGTTCACCAAGTTGAAACCTTGCAAAGCGTCGTCTTAGATTAGGATCATTGACGTACGGCCGATATGATACAGTCTAGTATAAAACTTAACTGAGAATAGTTGGCAATTGATGAGTGTAACCAGCCATCACAAGTGTGTTGACATTTTTCTCCTATAACTTATACCATAGCCAGAGAACCTAGGAAATAACACCATTTCTGTTTCTGATAGGGGAAACGAGTGCAATGAATCAAAACGATTGACCAATGAAATAACGTCCTGTGTGTTACACAGAAGTAACGTCCAGGGTGTAACACAGAAGTAACGTCCAGGGTGTAACACAGAAGTAACGTCCAGGTTGTTACACAGAAGTAACGTCCAGGGTGTTACACAGAAGTAACGTCCAGTGTGTAACACAAAAGTAACGTCCAGGGTGTTACACAGAAGTAGCGTCCAGGGTGTTACACAGAAGTAACGTCCAGGGTGTTACACAGAAGTAACGTCCAGTGTGTTACACAGAAGTAACGCCCAGGGTGTTACACAGAAGTAACGTCCAGGGTGTAACACAGAAGGAACGTCCAGTGTGTTACACAGAAGTAACGTCCAGGGGGTAACACAGAAGTAACGTCCAGGGTGTTACACAGAAGTACCGTCCAGGGTGTTACACAGAAGTAACGTCCAGGGTACTAGACAGAAGTAACGTCCAGGGTGTAACACAGAAGTAACGTCCCGGGTGTTACACAGAAGTAACGTCCAGGGTGTTACGCAGAAGTAACGTCCAGGGTGTTACACAGAAGTAACGTCTAGGGTGTAACACAGAAGTAACGTCCAGTGTGTTACACAGAAGTAACGTTCAGGGTGTTACACAGAAGTAACGTCCAGTGTGTTACACAGTAGTAACGTCCAGGGTATTACACAGAAGTAACGTCCAGGGTGTTACACAGAAGTAACGTCCAGTGTGTTACACAGAAGTAACGTTCAGGGGGTTACACAGAAGTAACGTCCAGTGTGTTACACAGTAGTAACGTCCAGGGTGTTACACAGAAGTAACGCCCGGTGTGTTACACAGAAGTAACGTCCAGGGTGTAGCACAGAAGTAACGTCCAGGGTGTTACACAGAAGTAACGCCCGGTGTGTTACACAGAAGTAACGTCCAGGGTGTAGCACAGAAGTAACGTCCAGGGTGTTACACAGAAGAAACGTCCAGGGTGTAACACAGAAGTAACGTCCAGGATGTTATACAGAAGTAACGTCCAGGGTGTTACACAGAAGTTACGTCCAGGGTGTTACACAGAAGTAACGCCCAGTGTGTTACACAGAAGTAACGTCCAGGGTGTTACACAGAAGCAACGTCCAGGGTGTTACACAGAAGTAACGTCCAGGGTGTTACACAGAAGTGGATAACTAAACGTCTACCAATGTTACTATGGTGATAATATCTAGACTAAATCAATGTTACTATGGTGAGAATATATAAACTAAATCAATATTACCATGGTGCAAATATCAAGACTAAATCAATGTTACCATGGTAAGAATATATAGATTAAATCAATATTACCATGGTGAGAAAAGCTATGCTTCATCAATGTTACTATGGTGAGCATATCTAGACTACATCAATGTTACCATGGTGAGAATATATAGACTAAATCAATGTTACTATGGTGAGAATATCTCGACTAATTCAATGTTACCATGGTAAGAATAGCTATACTACATCAATATTACCAAGGTGAGAATATATAGACTAAATCAATGTTACTTTTGTGAGAATATATAGACTAAATCAATGTTATTATGGTGAGAATATCTAGACTACATCAATGTTACTATGGTGAGAATATATAGGCTAAATCAGTGTTACCATGGTGAGAATATCTAGACTAAATCAATGTTACTATGGTGAGAATATATAGACTAAATCAATTTTACTATGGTGAGAATATCTAGACCAAATCAATGTTACTTTGGTGAGAATATCTAGACTAAATCAATGTTACCATGGTGAGAATATATAGACTAAATCAATGTTACTATGGTGAGAATATCTAGACTAAATCAATGTTACCATGGTGAATATATAGACTAAATCAATGTTACCATGGTGAGAATATCTATACTACAACAATGTTACTATGGTGAGAATATTTAGACTAAATCAATATTACTATGGTGATAATATATAGACTAAATCAATGTTACCATGGTCACAATATATAGACTAAATCAATGTTACCATGGTGAGAATATCTAGACTGAATCAATGTTACTATGGTGAGAAAATCTAGACTAAATCAATATTACTATGGTGAGAATATATGGACTAAGTCAATGTTACCGTGGTGAGAATATCTATACTACAACAATGTTACTATGGTGAGAATATCTAGACTAAATCAATGTTACCATGGTAAATATATATTGACTAAATCAATGTTACCATGGTGAAAATATCTAGACTACATCAATGTTATTATGGTGTGAATATCTAGACTAAATCAATGTTACTATGGTGATAATATCTAGACTAAATCACTGTTACTTTGGAGAGAATATCTAGACTAAATCAATATTACTATGGTGAGAATATATAGACTAAATCAATGTTACTATGGTGAGAAAATCTAGACTAAATCAATGTTATTATGGTGAGAATATCTAGACTAAATCAATGTTACCATGGTAAATATATATAGACTACATCAATGTTACCATGCTGAGAATATCTAGACTAAATCAATGTTACTATGGTGAGAATATCTAAACTCAATCAATGTTACCATGGTGAGAGTATCTAGCCTAAATTAATGTTACCATGGTGAGAATATCTAGACTACATCAGTGTTACTATGGTGAGAATATTTAGGCTACATCAATGTAACCATGCTGAGAATATCTAGACTAGATCAATATTACTATGGTGAGAATATCTAGACTACATCAGTGTTACCATGGTGAGAATATCTAGACTAAATCAATATTACCATGGTGAGAATATCTAGACTATATCAATGTCACCATGGTGACAATATATAGACTAAATCAATATTACCATGGTGAGAATATCTAGACTACATCAATATTACCATGGTGAGAATATCTAGACTACATCAATGTTACTATGGTGAGAATATCTAGACTCAATCAATGTTACTATGGTGAGAATATCTAGACTAAATCAATGTTACTATGGTGAGAATATATAGACTAAATCAATGTTACCATGGTGAGAATATCTAGACTAAATCAATGTAACTATGGTAAGAATATATATACTACATCAACGTAACCATGGTGAGAATATATAAACTTAATTAATATTACTATGGTGAGAATATCCAGACTGAATCTCTAGACTAAACCGTTGAGTTGAGGGGTTCGTCATTGATCGCTACTCCGTACAGGACAGAGTGAGACATCTCTATGACGACATGTTTGAGATCAAATTTAATTCATGAACTCCTGTTCATTTGTTTGTAGTGTACGGACAGATGGTGTCGCTGTCGGCACCTGCCACTCTGGACATAGGACAAGCTGACCTTTCCCTTCGATGCGAGTTTTCGGATACGACGGGAATATCGGACGTTAACAGTATTCAGGTATCACGTGACCAGACGAATAGTATAATTTCTGTATGTAATGTCGTATTAAATCCCTGATCTATGTTCCGGACACCTGGGCCTGTATTTATGAAAACGTTTTCAGATTCAAGCCTAGATGTTGAGCTCGAGCCTAACTTCTTGTTTATAAATTAATAATAAAATCTTATTTTGTCAATGGTTTGGAACATGTTGAAGAGACTTAAACCCAAATACTGTTTGTTTACATTTGGCTTTTTATCATTTGACATGATTTAAGTGAGTTACAAGAAAGTTAGTTTGAGTACAAAATCCATGCTTGAATATGAGAACGATTTCATGAATACGGGCCCGGTTTTAACCTCTGAGATTGTCGTAATAGTTGTTAGTTTCCCATCTTTAACACATATACTACTTCACATGTTTCGGTTCCTGGAAGTCTATCAATACCTATAATGATAGACTACGTTACAGTCGATAAGGTTAATACGCATAACGGTAAGCCTCATACAAGTATGTAGTTATGGTCATCCAAAATGGCATCATCTCTCTATGATAACAAAAGTTCTATTTTCTTTGTTTGAAGTAAAAGGGGACGTTTTGGATGAAATAATCTTTCTCAAGTCCTCTTATTCGAACAGATATGCTAGGTACCCGTGTAGAACATTACGTATAGAGCGATAGTGACATATCCTAGGTACTCGTGTAGAACATTACGTATAGAGCGATAGTGACATATGCTAGGTACTCGTGTAGAACATTACGTATAGAGCGATAGTGACATATGCTAGGTACTCGTGTAGAACATTACTTATTGAGCGATAGTGACATATGCTAGGTACTCGTGTAGAACATTACGTATAGAGCGATAGTGACATATCCTAGGTACTCGTGTAGAACATTACGTATAGAGCAATAGTGACATATGCTAGGTACCCGTGTAGAACATAACGTATAGAGCGAGAGTGACATATGCTAGGTACTCGTGTAGAACATTACGCACAGAGCGATAGGGACATATGCTAGGTACTCGTGTAGAACATTACGTATAGCGCGATAGTGACATATGCTAGGTACCCGTGTAGAACATAACGTATAGAGCGAGAGTGACATATGCTAGGTACTCGTGTAGAACATTACGCACAGAGCGATAGGGACATATGCTAGGTACTCGTGTAGAACATTACGTATAGCGCGATAGTGACATATGCTAGGTACCCGTGTAGAGCATTACGTATAGAGCGATAGTGACATATGCTAGGTGCCCGTGTAGAACATTACGTATAGAGCGATAGTGACATATCCTAGGTACTCGTGTAGAACATTACGTATCGAGCGATAGTGACATATGCTAGGTACTCGTGTAGAAAATTACGTATAGAGCGATAGTGACATATGCTAGGTACCCGCGTAGAACATTACGTATAGAGCGATAGTGACATATTCTAGGTACCCGTGTAGAACATTACGTATAGAGCAATAGTGACATATGCTAGGTACCCGTGTAGAACATAACGTATAGAGCGAGAGTGACATATGCTAGGTACTCGTGTAGAACATTACGCACAGAGCGATACTGACATATGCTAGGTACTCGTGTAGAAAATTACGTATAGAGCGATAGTGACATATGCTAGGTACCCGCGTAGAACATTACGTATAGAGCGATAGTGACATATCCTAGGTACTCGTGTAGAACATTACGTATAGAGCAATAGTGACATATGCTAGGTACCCGTGTAGAACATAACGTATAGAGCGATAGTGACATATGCTAGGTACGCGTGTAGAACATTACGTATAGAGCGATAGTGACATAGGCTAGGTACTCGTGTAGAACATTACGTATAGAGCAATAGTGACATATGCTAGGTACCCGTGTAGAACATAACGTATAGAGCGAGAGTGACATATGCTAGGTACTCGTGTAGAACATTACGTATAGAGCGATAGTGACATATGCGAGGTACCCGTGTAGAACAGTACGCACAGAGCGATAGTGACATATGCTAGGTACTCGTGTAGAACATTACGTATAGAGCGATAGTGACATATGCGAGGTGCCCGTGTAGAACAGTACGCACAGAGCGATAGGGACATATGCTAGGTACTCGTGTAGAACATTACGTAAAGAGCGATAGTGACATATGCGAGGTACCCGTGTAGAACATTACGCACAGAGCGATAGTGACATATGCTAGGTTCTCGTGTAGAACATTACGTATAGAGCGATAGTTACATATGCTAGGTACCCGTGTAGAACATTACGTATAGAGCGATAGTGACATAGTAGTCATCTGGATTCAAATCCTTGTCTTAACGTCCTTAACAACTATGGATATATATTAACATTTGCATGGCATTGTCACTATATAGCTTCTTTGAAAGCTGTGTCGTTGATGGTACTTTAATTATCATGCAGCACGAGACAAAATTCTTAGCGTATTTATACAACACTGACCGGAACTACAATATCCAATGTAAATAAACATGACGGCTGCTGAAATGTCGCTAGGCATGGTGATATTTGGCAATGTCATTATCAATTTATGTGCAAAATAAAAAATAAAATAAAAAATACTTTTATTGCAACAAAAACAAGACCAAGGTCTGCAATATCGTACAAAATGCACAACGGTTTAAATCACCACTGCCGGCAATGGAAACATTTTTAACGCTCATGCAATTTATCAAAAATATCGTCTGTTACACTGCACTGATCAACAGGGGTTCGTTACAAATGTCTGAAATACACATATTTTATCGACCTACTGACGCATATGTTACAGACCTACTGATATGAGTCACAGCACACATAAACATTTCAGACATTTGTAATGAACCCCTGTGCTCTTGCCGCATGCGCACTCACTTCAAACGTTACCAGATTAACGCGTCTCGCAGCCACTGTTTCCTCAGTTTCTGACGACATGTCAAATAACGAGGCTGTTAAAGAATCTACAGACTGTAGTCAGATTCTCATACAATCAACAAATAAATTTACGTCTGGATTCTTCACAAAACGAGCAATGAGAAAAGTTCGAATTAACTTCCAAAAATAACTCCCTCGTGGAGGGCAAGGTCGGATTTACGGTGTTCACTGTATTTATCCATGCGATAAATTTGTTCCGGGGAAAGATGGAATACTAAACTTGTTCAAGCACTGCCAAGCGTAGAAAGCTAGAATTTATCGGACATTAAGGCATAGAATAGTTTTCTGAGTTTGCAGTATTATTCCAGGTTATATTTTATAACACAGAGTATTTATATTTTATGATGGCCGAGCGGAGCGAGTGTTAACAAATTCTCTGAAACAACGTTAAAAATGTAGGTTTTTGGTTAAAATGTTGATGTTTGTGTCATGCTTTTCATGTGCATGTAGTTTAGGCGAGCATTTTGGCAATTAAATATTGATTTATTTTGTCATAAATATGAATTATGATTTGACTGTTTGTATTTTATTGTGAATTTGTATGCATCCATATGTACAAGGGCAACACCTGTTAAAAAGGAGATAAACATACATGCCAGGCTTTTATGCTAACATTGGTTATTATTCACCTGATAACGTGATGCTAAGGTGGACGTCTTTGAAATTTTTGAAATTTAGATTTTTTAACAGGTATAATAAATCGCTCCTGGTGATGATGTGTACATGAAACCACAGGTGAAAGTACAGGTTTATCTATCATGAAAAGGACTCTACCTTTGAAATAACAATTAACATATATATCCCTAATTCCAACAGATGGTTTTATCCTCTCTCAACGGACAGGGTGATCACCACACTGTGACATTAGATAAACAAAAGAGGATTAATTCCCTATTGAATAGATATGAAAAAGAGGAAAATCTTCAAAAACATAAGTCCAGATTATTTTTGGACACAGAAAAAAGAGTGTTGCCCGGGCAACTAGGGCAACACCCCTGGGTCCGCCACTGATTCATTGCAGCTTACATACTTATTTTGAATATAGTTCCTTACTCTTTTGATTTGTGCAGTTTTACAGGGACGCCAGCGCCTCCATGGGTTCAGAGGAGTCTAAAATAGTGTCCGTAGACTACAACCGTACAATCAGTGGCAGTGTAGTCCAGTGGCAGGATCATCAGCTGGAATTACGTGGCTCAGCTTCCGGCTATCTGGATACCGTCATGTCCGCTAACCTTGAACTCAACCTTACTAACACCGAATGTAACGACAGCTCGACGTACCGGTGTACAATCTACGTGACGACGTCAGGAGGCATAGACATTTTAAACGACGAAAAAACGATTGATGCCATAAGTAATATTTTATTTTATTTCACGTTTAATATTTATGCGGGCGTTAAAGCGGAGG
>NW_018406973.1:58998-80088 GCF_002113885.1 Mizuhopecten yessoensis | reverse complement strand
GGGGGGGGGGAGCATGGCTTGAACAAATGATACAATATGTATGTCAAAGTATTAAAAAACTATCACAGATGCTAATGGTAACATAAAATATTATGAAGAACTAAACTAGTTCTTCGGGTACAACCTTTTATGAAAATTAAGGGAGGTAATCCAGGTCAAACTTCTGGCAGACAACGTTTCGTATAGGATATCAAGCCAGGGTAACACCGATACTTGCTGACAGGGAGTGTGACCTCTCCGTACAAGGGGGGATAACTTTCTCTTACCCCGGGCACGTGTATCCACCTTTTTCCTGTTGGGTGACCCTTTCCCTTTCGGACAGATATGTCCACACTTCCTGTCAGGGAAAGATGGTTCGATGGATAACCAGCACGAAACATTAACCCGTGATAAACCGAGGAGGTTACACCTGTGTACTGCACTGTAGTTTTAAGGCCAAGAACCGTGTAATCGATAACGACTTATATATTTCTTTGTTATAAATATGGTGTTATGGAAATGGGAACCTCGTAGAAAAATCCTCATCCTCGGAGGAGGCAATCGAAGCTTCACCCTCGGAGGGGGCAATCGAACCTTCACCCTCGGAGGGGGCAATCGAAGCTTCACCCTCGGAGGGGGCAATCAAACCTTCACCCCCGGAGGGGGCAATCGAAGCTTCACCCTCGGAGGAGGCAATCGAAGCTTCACCCTCGGAGGAGGCAATCGAAGCTTCACCCTCGGAGGAGGCAATCGAAGCTTCACCCTCGGAGGGGGCAATCAAACCTTCACCCCCGGAGGGGGCAATCGAAGCTTCACCCTCGGAGGAGGCAATCGAAGCTTCACCCTCGGAGGGGGCAATCGAACCTTCACCTTCGGAGGAGGCAATCGAACCTTCACCCTCGGAGGGGGCAATCGAATCTTCACCCTCGGAGGGGGCAATCGAACCTTCACCTTCGGTGGAGGCAATCGAACCTTCACTCTCGGAGGGGGCAATCGAAGCTTCACCTTCGGAGGGGGCAATCGAACCTTCACCTTCGGTGGAGGCAATCGAACCTTCACTCTCGGAGGGGGCAATCGAAGCTTCACCCTCGGAGGGGGCAATCGAAGCTTCATTCTCGGAGGGGGCAATCGAAGCTTCACCCTCGGAGGAGGCAATCGAACCTTCACCTTCGGAGGAGGCAATCGAACCATCACTCTCGGAGGGGGCAATCGAAGCTTCACCTTCGGAGGGGGCAATCGAACCTTCCCCCTCGGAGGGGGCAATCGAAGCTTCACCCTCGGAGGGGGCAATCGAACCTTCACCTTCGGTGGAGGCAATCGAACCTTCACTCTCGGAGGGGGCAATCGAAGCTTCACCTTCGGAGGGGGCAATCGAACCTTCCCCCTCGGAGGAGGCAATCGAACATTCACCTTCGGAGGAGGCAATCGAACCTTCACCCTCGGAGGAGGCAATCGAACCCTCACCCTCGAAGGGGGCAATCGAACCTTCACCCTCGGGGGGGGGGGGCAATAGAACCTTCACCCTCGGGGGGGGCAATCGAACCTTCACCCTCGGAGGAGGCATTCGAACCTTCACCCTCGGAGGAGGCAATCGAACCCTCAACCTCGGAGGGGGCAATCGAACCTTCACCCTCGGGGGGGGCAATCGAACCTTCACCCTCGGGGGGGGAAATCGAACCTTCACCCTCGGAGGAGGCAATCGAACCTTCACCCTCGGAGGAGGCAATCGAAGCTTTCTCGGAGGGGGCAATCGAACCTTCACCCTCGGAGGAGGCAATCGAAGCTTTCTCGGAGGGGGCAATCGAACCTTCACCCTCGGAGGAGGCATTCGAACCTTCACCCTCGGAGGAGGCAATCGAACCCTCAACCTCGGAGGAGGCAATCGAACCTTCACCCTCGGGGGGGGGGGGCAATCGAACCTTCACCCTCGGAGGGGGCAATCGAAGCTTCATTCTCGGAGGGCGCAATCGAAGCTTCACCCTCGGAGGAGGCAATCGAACCTTCACCTTCGGAGTAGGCAATCGAACCTTCACCCTCGGAGGGGGCAATCGAAGCTTCATTCTCGGAGGGCGCAATCGAAGCTTCACCCTCGGAGGAGGCAATCGAACCTTCACCCTCGGAGGAGGCAATCGAACCCTCACCCTCGAAGGGGGCAATCGAACCTTCACCCTCGGGGGGGGCAATCGAACCTTCACCCTCGGGGGGGGGGCAATCGAACCTTCACCCTCGGGGGGGGAAATCGAACCTTCACCCTCGGAGGAGGCAATCGAAGCTTTCTCGGAGGGGGCAATCGAACCTTCACCCTCGGAGGAGGCAATCGAAGCTTCGGATGAGGCGGCTTCGGTATTTTATTGTCTTTGCCTCAAGATAGGGAATGGTCATATAATTGATGATGTGTATTATTTTCAACCTTAATATGTGAAATGGTCACAGGGTTGGTGATGTGTAACATTTCATTTTAACAATGGATATTGGAAGAAAACACTGATTCATTCTTCCTAGCTGAGAATTCATAGAACAGGGAATTCGCTATGCACCTGCATAATATAAGTGAAAGTCTGTATGATACCAGTTATTATTCAGTGGGATGTGAACCGCCGCTAAAGTGTGCTGTCTTTTGTTTTAGCCCCTCCTAGTGGAATGGACGCTATAACGGCAACTGCAATAACGGGAACGATCAATGACAAAGGAGTTGTCACCAATGAAACGACTTTGAATATCACGTGCAGCGGTTCTGTGGGGAGTCCTGCTGGTAACATCCGGTGGTGCTGGAAGCAAAATGATGGAGCCTATATGGAGGTGACGTCAGGAGTTAACGAGTCTGCTACGATGGCTTCAGGAAACTGTGGGTTCAAGAGGACATCTTACCTCGAGTACAACGTGACCAACGCCGATACCATGACAATGTTCGTGTGTGAAGTCAACGGCACATACGCATGTGGTGGCGCCCCCTACAAAAGTGAATTCTCCATAACAACAGGTAACATTAAAATTTGTCCAGCGAAATGGACGACAAAAGTACCTGCTAATTCGGTGTCCGCTATTAACGTTACGTCATTGTGACATCATTGTTTAACAATACAGATAGAGGCATGCCGTTTCCGTCACCGATACCATTGTAATCATGTGTATAGTGACAGATATAACCATGAAGCTAGTTTTTGTTATTTCTTGAACAGCTAAAATTATTTCAGCCAGATCTTTCGGAGATTTGAAACTGTCAGTTAAGACGTTCGAGATAGTAAATATACATAGTCCCGTTCTAACAAAAAAGCTAAATCACTTCCGTGAACGGTAAATTCGAATTGGCTCCAGGTTTGATGATACGAAAAAAAACTCCCAGTTATTCGGAATGACTCTAGGTAATGGGGAAATAAATATATCAAAGTGAGATCACTCAACCAAACGTGCATCATATAATGAAAGGTAGCATAAAACATTATTTCTAATGGGTCTGCCATATCGAAAAAAGAAGGAAACCATCTATTCGTACTCACCAAAAAATAGAAAAACAAATAGAAAAAAAGGGTATCAAAAAACTAACAAGTAACAACAAGATATTAGAATATGTAAGTATGTTTGTAACGGGGGTAAAAAGGCTGAAACTTTAACAGAACGTTAGGGTGGTGACAGGACAGTATTGTCATAACGTAAAGGTGGTGACAGGACTGTAGTGAAATAACGTAAAGGTGGTGACAGGACAGTATTGTTATAACGTAAAGGGTGTGACAGGACAGTAGTGTCATAACGTAAAGGTGGTGACTGGACAGTAGTGTCATAACGTAAAGGTGGTGACAGGACAGTATTGTTATAACGTAAAGGTGGTGACTGGACAGTATTGTCATAACGTAAAGGTGGTGACAGGACAGTATTGTCATAACGTAAAGGTGGTTACTGGACAGTATTGTCATAACGTAAAGGTGGTGACTGGACAGTATTGTCATAACGTAAAGGTGGTGACAGGACAGTAGTGTTATAACGTAAAGGTGGTGACTGGACAGTAGTGTCATAACGTAAAGGTGGTGACAGGACAGTATTGTCATAACGTAAAGGTGGTGACAGGACAGTATTGTCATAACGTAAAGGTGGTGACAGGACAGTATTGTCATAACGTAAAGGTGGTGACAGGACAGTATTGTCATAACGTAAAGGTGGTGACAGGACAGTATTGTCATAACGTAAAGGTGGTGACAGGACAGTATTGTCATAACGTAAAGGTGGTGACAGGACAGTATTGTCATAACGTAAAGGTGGTGACAGGACAGTATTGTCATAACGTAAAGGTGGTGACAGGACAGTATTGTCATAACGTAAAGGTGGTGACAGGACAGTATTGTCATAACGTAAAGGTGGTGACAGGACAGTATTGTCATAACGTAAAGGTGGTGACAGGACAGTATTGTCATAACGTAAAGGTGGTGACAGGACAGTATTGTCATAACGTAAAGGTGGTGACAGGACAGTATTGTCATAACGTAAAGGTGGTGACTGGACAGTATTGTCATAACGTAAAGGTGGTGACAGGACAGTATTGTTATAACGTAAAGGTGGTGACAGGACAGTATTGTCATAACGTAAAGGTGGTGACAGGACAGTATTGTCATAACGTAAAGGTGGTGACAGGACAGTATTGTCATAACGTAAAGGTGGTGACAGGACAGTATTGTCATAACGTAAAGGTGGTGACAGGACAGTATTGTCATAACGTAAAGGTGGTGACAGGACAGTATTGTCATAACGTAAAGGTGGTGACAGGACAGTATTGTCATAACGTAAAGGTGGTGACAGGACAGTATTGTCATAACGTAAAGGTGGTGACAGGACAGTATTGTCATAACGTAAAGGTGGTGACAGGACAGTATTGTCATAACGTAAAGGTGGTGACAGGACAGTATTGTCATAACGTAAAGGTGGTGACAGGACAGTATTGTCATAACGTAAAGGTGGTGACAGGACAGTATTGTCATAACGTAAAGGTGGTGACAGGACAGTATTGTCATAACGTAAAGGTGGTGACAGGACAGTATTGTCATAACGTAAAGGTGGTGACAGGACAGTATTGTCATAACGTAAAGGTGGTGACAGGACAGTATTGTCATAACGTAAAGGTGGTGACAGGACAGTATTGTCATAACGTAAAGGTGGTGACAGGACAGTATTGTCATAACGTAAAGGTGGTGACAGGACAGTATTGTCATAACGTAAAGGTGGTGACAGGACAGTATTGTCATAACGTAAAGGTGGTGACAGGACAGTATTGTCATAACGTAAAGGTGGTGACAGGACAGTATTGTCATAACGTAAAGGTGGTGACAGGACAGTATTGTCATAACGTAAAGGTGGTGACAGGACAGTATTGTCATAACGTAAAGGTGGTGACAGGACAGTATTGTCATAACGTAAAGGTGGTGACAGGACAGTATTGTCATAACGTAAAGGTGGTGACAGGACAGTATTGTCATAACGTAAAGGTGGTGACAGGACAGTATTGTCATAACGTAAAGGTGGTGACAGGACAGTATTGTCATAACGTAAAGGTGGTGACAGGACAGTATTGTCATAACGTAAAGGTGGTGACAGGACAGTATTGTCATAACGTAAAGGTGGTGACAGGACAGTATTGTCATAACGTAAAGGTGGTGACAGGACAGTATTGTCATAACGTAAAGGTGGTGACAGGACAGTATTGTCATAACGTAAAGGTGGTGACAGGACAGTATTGTCATAACGTAAAGGTGGTGACAGGACAGTATTGTCATAACGTAAAGGTGGTGACAGGACAGTATTGTCATAACGTAAAGGTGGTGACAGGACAGTATTGTCATAACGTAAAGGTGGTGACAGGACAGTATTGTCATAACGTAAAGGTGGTGACTGGACAGTATTGTCATAACGTAAAGGTGGTGACAGGACAGTATTGTTATAACGTAAAGGTGGTGACAGGACAGTATTGTCATAACGTAAAGGTGGTGACAGGACAGTATTGTCATAACGTAAAGGTGGTGACAGGACAGTATTGTCATAACGTAAAGGTGGTGACAGGACAGTATTGTCATAACGTAAAGGTGGTGACAGGACAGTATTGTCATAACGTAAAGGTGGTGACAGGACAGTATTGTCATAACGTAAAGGTGGTGACAGGACAGTATTGTCATAACGTAAAGGTGGTGACAGGACAGTATTGTCATAACGTAAAGGTGGTGACAGGACAGTATTGTCATAACGTAAAGGTGGTGACAGGACAGTATTGTCATAACGTAAAGGTGGTGACAGGACAGTATTGTCATAACGTAAAGGTGGTGACAGGACAGTATTGTCATAACGTAAAGGTGGTGACAGGACAGTATTGTCATAACGTAAAGGTGGTGACAGGACAGTATTGTCATAACGTAAAGGTGGTGACAGGACAGTATTGTCATAACGTAAAGGTGGTGACAGGACAGTATTGTCATAACGTAAAGGTGGTGACAGGACAGTATTGTCATAACGTAAAGGTGGTGACAGGACAGTATTGTCATAACGTAAAGGTGGTGACAGGACAGTATTGTCATAACGTAAAGGTGGTGACAGGACAGTATTGTCATAACGTAAAGGTGGTGACAGGACAGTATTGTCATAACGTAAAGGTGGTGACAGGACAGTATTGTCATAACGTAAAGGTGGTGACAGGACAGTATTGTCATAACGTAAAGGTGGTGACAGGACAGTATTGTCATAACGTAAAGGTGGTGACAGGACAGTATTGTCATAACGTAAAGGTGGTGACAGGACAGTATTGTCATAACGTAAAGGTGGTGACAGGACAGTATTGTCATAACGTAAAGGTGGTGACAGGACAGTATTGTCATAACGTAAAGGTGGTGACAGGACAGTATTGTCATAACGTAAAGGTGGTGACAGGACAGTATTGTCATAACGTAAAGGTGGTGACAGGACAGTATTGTCATAACGTAAAGGTGGTGACAGGACAGTATTGTCATAACGTAAAGGTGGTGACAGGACAGTATTGTCATAACGTAAAGGTGGTGACAGGACAGTATTGTCATAACGTAAAGGTGGTGACAGGACAGTATTGTCATAACGTAAAGGTGGTGACAGGACAGTATTGTCATAACGTAAAGGTGGTGACAGGACAGTATTGTCATAACGTAAAGGTGGTGACAGGACAGTATTGTCATAACGTAAAGGTGGTGACAGGACAGTATTGTCATAACGTAAAGGTGGTGACAGGACAGTATTGTCATAACGTAAAGGTGGTGACAGGACAGTATTGTCATAACGTAAAGGTGGTGACAGGACAGTATTGTCATAACGTAAAGGTGGTGACAGGACAGTATTGTCATAACGTAAAGGTGGTGACAGGACAGTATTGTCATAACGTAAAGGTGGTGACAGGACAGTATTGTCATAACGTAAAGGTGGTGACAGGACAGTATTGTCATAACGTAAAGGTGGTGACAGGACAGTATTGTCATAACGTAAAGGTGGTGACAGGACAGTATTGTCATAACGTAAAGGTGGTGACAGGACAGTATTGTCATAACGTAAAGGTGGTGACAGGACAGTATTGTCATAACGTAAAGGTGGTGACAGGACAGTATTGTCATAACGTAAAGGTGGTGACAGGACAGTATTGTCATAACGTAAAGGTGGTGACAGGACAGTATTGTCATAACGTAAAGGTGGTGACAGGACAGTATTGTCATAACGTAAAGGTGGTGACAGGACAGTATTGTCATAACGTAAAGGTGGTGACAGGACAGTATTGTCATAACGTAAAGGTGGTGACAGGACAGTATTGTCATAACGTAAAGGTGGTGACAGGACAGTATTGTCATAACGTAAAGGTGGTGACAGGACAGTATTGTCATAACGTAAAGGTGGTGACAGGACAGTATTGTCATAACGTAAAGGTGGTGACAGGACAGTATTGTCATAACGTAAAGGTGGTGACAGGACAGTATTGTCATAACGTAAAGGTGGTGACAGGACAGTATTGTCATAACGTAAAGGTGGTGACAGGACAGTATTGTCATAACGTAAAGGTGGTGACAGGACAGTATTGTCATAACGTAAAGGTGGTGACAGGACAGTATTGTCATAACGTAAAGGTGGTGACAGGACAGTATTGTCATAACGTAAAGCTGGTGACTGGACAGTAGTGTTATAACCTAAAGATGGTGACTGGACAGTATTGTCATAACGTAAAGGTGGTGGCAGGACAGTATTGTCATAACGTAAAGGTGGTGACAGGACAGTATTGTCATAACGTAACGGTGGTGGCAGGACAGTATTGTCATAACGTAAAGCTGGTGACTGGACAGTAGTGTTATAACCTAAAGAGGGTGACTGGACAGTATTGTCATAACGTACAGGTGGTGACTGGACAGTATTGTCATAACGTGAAGGTGGTGACTGGACAGTATTGTTATAACCTAAAGGTGGTGACTGGACAGTATTGTCATAA
Organism: Mizuhopecten yessoensis; assembly: GCF_002113885.1. NCBI lineage: Eukaryota > Metazoa > Mollusca > Bivalvia > Pectinida > Pectinidae > Mizuhopecten > Mizuhopecten yessoensis. Next base: position 71,642 of record NW_018406973.1, on the reverse strand, counting down.
CGTAAAGGTGGTGACAGGACAGTAATGTCAAAACGTAATCGTGGTGACTGGACAGTATCGTCATAAGGTAAAGGTGATGACAGGACAGTATTGTCAGAACATAAAGGTGGTGACAGGACAGTATTGTCATAACGTAAAGTTGGTGACTGGACAGTATCGTCATAACGTAAAGGTGGTGGTTGGACAGTATTGTCAAAACGTAAAGGTGGTGACAGGACAGTATTGTGATAACGTAAAGGTGGTGACTGGACAGTATTGTTATAACGTAAAGGTGGTGACTGGACAGTATTGTTATGACGTAAAGGTGGTGACTGGACAGCATTGTTATAACGTAAAGGTGGTGACTGGACAGTATTGTTATAACCTAAAGGTGGTGACTGGACAGTATTGTCATAACGTAAAGGTGGTGACTGGACAGTATTGTCATAACGTAAAGGTGGGGACAGGACAATATTGTCATAACGTAAAGTTGGTGACTGGACAGTATCGTCATACCGTAAAGGTGGTGGTTGGACAGTATTGTCAAAACGTAAAGGTGGTGATAAAGGTGGTGACTGGACAGTATTGTTATAACCTAAAGGTGGTGACTGGACAGTATTGTCATAACGTAAAGGTGGTGACAGGACAATATTGTCATAACGTAAAGTTGGTGACTGGACAGTATCGTTATAACGTAAAGGTGGTGGTTGGACAGTATTGTCAAAACGTAAAGGTGGTGACAGGACAGTATTGTGATAACGTAAAGGTGGTGACTGGACAGGATTGTTATAACGTAAAGGTGGTGACTGGACAGTATTGTTATGACGTAAAGGTGGGGACTGGACAGCATTGTTATAACGTAAAGGTGGTGACTGGACAGTATTGTCATAACGTAAAGGTGGTGACAGGACAATATTGTCATAACGTAAAGTTGGTGACTGGACAGTATCGTTATAACGTAAAGGTGGTGGTTGGACAGTATTGTCAAAACGTAAAGGTGGTGACAGGACAGTATTGTGATAACGTAAAGGTGGTGACTGGACAGTATTGTCATAACGTAAAGGTGGTGACAGGACAATATTGTCATAACGTAAAGTTGGTGACTGGACAGTATTGTTATAACCTAAAGGGGGTGACTGGACAGTGCTGAGGCTCGACTGATGTTTTACTGTCCACTGTCGTCATGACTTAGTGGGTTTATAACATCGTACTGAGGCTTGACTGATGTTTTACTGTCGACTGTCGTCATCACTTAGTGGGTGTATTACATCGTACTGAGGCTCGACTGATGTTTTATTGTCCAATGTCGTCATCACTTAGTGGGTGTACTACATCAAACTGAGGCTCGACTGATGTTTTATTGTCCACTGTCGTCATCGCTTAGTGGGTTTATAACATCGTACTGAGGCTCGACTGATGTTTTATTGTCCAATGTCGTCATCACTTAGTGGGTGTACTACATCATACTGAGGCTCGACTGATGTTTTATTGTCCACTGTCGTCATCACTTAGTGGGTTTATAACATCGTACTGAGGCTCGACTGATTATTCTGTCCACTGTCGTCATCACTTAGTGGGTGTATTACATCGTACTGAGGCTCGACTGATGTTTTACTGTCCACTGTCGTCACCACTTAGTGGGTTTATAACATCGTACTGAGGCTCGACTGATGTTGTACTGTCCACTGTCCTTATCACTTAGTGGGTTTATAACATCGTACTGAGGCTCGACTGATGTTTTACTGTCCACTGTCGTCATCACTTAGTGAGTGTATTACATCGTAATGAGGCTCGACTGATGTTTTACTGTCCACTGTCGTCATCACTTAGTGGGTGTGTTACATCGTACTGAGGGTCGACTGATGTTTTGCTGTCCACTGTCGTCATCACTTAGTGGGTGTATTACATCGTACTGAGGCTCGACTGATGTTTTACTGTCCACTGTCGTCATCACTTAGTGGGTGTATAACATGGTACTGAGGCTCGACTGATGTTTTACTGTCTACTGTCGTCATCACTTAGTGGGTGTATTACATCGTACTGAGGCTCGACTGATGTTTTACATACGGGTACTCGTAACCATACAGTGGGAGAGAGGGCTAAAACAAATGAAATTCAAAATGTGACAAATGTAACTTGCCACTTTTACCACTTTAAATATTATTATTGTTCTTATTTATTTATTGGATGCTTCCTCTCTATTTGTATCTTTTATAGCATAAATATATCTTGTTTAATTAATGAAACCGTGTTTTTATGTATGTTTTATTTGTTATATCGATTGTAAATCTTTGTAATCATATCGACGTTAAATAAAATGGACTTGACTTGACTTGGCTACACTCATGTGTTTAACTCTACATTTCAGAACAAGAGTCAGGTGATACGAATCCCACTGGTGCAGCTAGCAATTTAGGTAAGTACTTTTCATCACAGGGACCTGACAGTTTGTTACAGTATAACTTAGACCAACATTCACCCCATTTGACAACTGTAAAACAACGTAATTATGCAGTTGTTTATGTTATACACTGCATGTAATACTGCGTTTTGTAGAATTTCATTATTTCTCTTTGCCACTCAAAATATTAACATGAAAAACAGCTACCAAATAAATGCACACTCCTATCTTTTCAGGTGTTTGTTGGTCCACTGTTTTGCTGATGATTCTAAGCCTGTCCTGGATAGTCTAATGCTTGTAAGTAGGCGTCGTATAACTTAATTGAACAGTAGCAGTGCTATTCGTTTTGACACATTTCATGTTTTACACTTTTCTGTTTTAATAAATCGGTTAAACTCAACTCTGTGAAGGTTTAATAGAGACGTTTACTGTCCCCTCCCATGAGGATGTGACAGAGAAATTTCGTACCCGAGGGTTGGTTTATAGGTTATCTAACCCCAGGCTCTCCCGAGGGAAAGACAACCAGATAACCAGCCGGAGGGTCAGTCACTTCTCGTGTTACACTCCCAAAGGATGATTAAAAACAACAGTGTCAGCCGTTGTAATCCGTTACTTATCCTGCTTCGTACCTCTCCTGTCAAGATTAATTAATACGTCATATATTATTGTTCTTGTGAAGTCACAGTATTGTTTTGTTCTGTGTGCCATCTTTCATATCCTGCGTGGTGATGGAGAAATCGTACCATTGGGGCAACAAAGATTATTGAAAAAGTAAAACGGCACACAATTCAGTCAAAGGTGGGAAAGAAAAAAGATAAAATATCAAAACTTTACAAAAAACTTATGAAGTACCGAAGCAACTCAAAAACTTACCCGTAATCGTGATGTAAGCTAATTGTTGATCTCACTCAGTAATAACAGTCTTGGGCCGTCGTCTGTCTGTCAAGTCTCGCCCAGCGCATGCCCAAATCACGCAGTCTCTCATTCCCAGGTAGTACATCACCATTACACACACACACACAGTGGGGACCCGGGGCCAACAATCACAACACTCCTCCCAACCTTATGATGAAAGACTCAGTTCATGGAGGGTGCAGCAACTTTGGTAGATCACTTGGCCTTGGAGAGTTGGGTGATGGAAAAATGGACACACACTCACTGCATCAGGCTACAAGCCCAATGAGTGGACTGCCAAACTGAAATCTGAAAATCCTATTGAAGATCAGATTATTGGGAGTTAAAAACCCCTCGACTGGAAATACTGAATGCAGTTATAAACCCCATGACTGGAAATTCTGAATGGAGTTTAAAACAGTCCCATGAAGTTGGCCGTCGCCAGGCCCAACATTGGTTCGACTGTCATTCCTTGAATTGTAACAAGAAACTCTGCTACCCTGAGCAGTTGATTTAGTGCAGACCACTGGTCCTCATCCTGTTCTCTCCGTAGTTACCAACACGTTAAACCTAAGCAAAATAGATCCTCTGCAGTGGCATCCTGAGCTAATTCCATTATACAAGTCCTGACATGAAACCTAGAGTCCTTACGCTCAATATCAAAGCTAGAAGAACCGTCATCACTAAGTCCCAGTTAATTGACCATCGCATAATTGTTTACAAAACAATTATTGTCCATTGTTATCAACTCCCCTGAACTCTCTGGTGCTTCCTGTTTGGGTTCTTCTGTATCTCCGTAACCCATTATATCACTGATTCACCACCCCGAGTCCCTTATCTGCATCACTTCCTGAGCTACCCTCACTGCAGTCTTCTCGCATCCTTAGATTTAGAGCCTCCTTCAGATGCACTGGATTAACTTCCCTCAATGTCGCCACTGTATCCAGGTCCGGCTTGCGACAGCTGCGAGAAATTGGTGCTGCACCCTCCCTATTGGGTACAGACTCCCCTGTCTGCAACTGCATGGACAAACCAATAACTCGCAGGTGAACTTATCCCATTGCTGGTCAGCTCTTTTACCATAGCGGCATCTCCCACACGGAACCTGTCGGGCGTAATGCCCGCCACATATGATTGACACAGAGTAAGACTTTCTGGAACGCGTGAGAGCGCATCCGCATACCATGTTTTACTCCTGATCTATGCTTCACAATCATAATTCATATGATAATGTGCAAGCTCCTCCATTCATCGAAGAGCCATTCTAAACTGGAATGGTTTGTCCGGACGGTAAACTGTCTACCTAGAAGGTAGTGCTTAAACTGTCAAGTGAATCTCACTTTGCTCAACAACTCCTTTCGGGTGGTTCTTCTGCTCCGGTGTCAGTGAAAAGCAATCACGTTCTCTATACACAGGCTTCTGAGGGGCCTTCTACAGCATTAATAGTCACTCCGTCCTCCTTCACCTTCTTCTGCTTCCCATCCACCGCTTGAGTGATATATTGGAAATGCTTGACTTTATCTAAGGCCACCTCCATAGACCTATGATTATAGAAACAGGCATGTTTTCCGGCCTCTGTGGCAAAATCTGGATATTTCCTCCATCTGACAGTACTCGTCTGGCAGGTCCCTAAAAGCAGGTGTGGCAAGCGTCATCACTCGATCGGCCCAATCTTCCAACGTCTCATCAGTACGTTGTTGAGCTTGGTGGAATTTGGCATTTGATGTCTCAGTGAGCTCTTTGGCGCCAAAACGTCCTTCCAATTTCTTCATAATTTTCCTATATGAGCACCTAGTACCCATTTTCGTCACCATGGTGAAGAAATCTAAAGCTTTCCCCTCTAAACACCAGTTCAGGTAATCCCGGCTTTCATTTTCTGACCATCTAAGTACAGACCCAAAACTTTCAAACTTTTGTTTGAACGACAACCAAGTAGTATTGCCATCATAACGGAGATTCTTAGGCAGTTTAGTTGGATTCCCCCTGCTTGGCTTGTGAAGTTTAGAAAACCTCGTATCATCTGCATCTGTCAAAATAGAGGTTTGACCTCGCTATGTAACCATGACCCTTCTTATCCCTACGATCACATGATGAGCTTGAGGAGCTTGGCCGATTCCGTCTTCTAGATCTATCCTTTCTCTTTGACCTTTTTTCGCAACCCATTACGCGAACCTGACTGGCCAGGTGACCTTGACCCTGATGTGCCATATCCTTTTGATCTTGAGTACCCTGATCCCTTATGGAAGTTCTTCATGTCTTTCCGACTTGACCTTGACCCCGTTGACCTATCACGTGAATGTGACCTCGGATGTCTCCATTCATAGGACACTTTGACCTTTTATGTCGAGATGACCTTGACCCAAACAACTTGCGACTGTCTCTGTCCGAGCGTGAGGTTGACCTTGACAGGGGCCTCCGCTTTTTGACGCGCCTTTTCACAACTCTAGAGGCTATTACTGCATGTTTAAAAAGCTTTGCAGATGACCTTGTTGGTAATGGTGACCTTGTGGGTGACCTTGACGGCGATGTGGTGGAAGTTCCATCACCCCGGCCTTTCCAGTAGGATCTTGAGAACTGATGTGACCTTGACTCTGACGGTGACCCTGACCTTACCCGATGTTTCCTGTCCTGTAGTAACTGTGACTCCCCTCGCCTTACCTAGAAGGCCTGTCTGCCTGGTGAGGGTCCACTCTACTGGTTTGTAATTGATGTCGCGAGTGCGAGCCATTGTTATATTTATGTTTTGATCTATAAGACCAATCTGAGGCGGATGTGTCCGGTGAACTTTGTCGGGTTGACCTAGATACGCATTTTTGTTCCTCGATGAACTTCAGCTGGAGTGCATGATGTTGAATCAACTGACGTTTGATATCAGAAGCTGATTGAGCAATGGGGGTGATGGGGTCCTCAAGTAGGGCGGGGTTTTTCGCAACATGCGCTTTAAGGACCCTGAATCTGTTGGATTGGAAACCCGTCTGTCCGTTTCCAGGTTTAATTCTGTGAACCTTTTCTCCAAAGACTTGGTACTCTCCGTAGACGACTCAGAGCCATCCCTACTACCCCGACAGTGTCTAGCCCTCTGGCCAGAGGCCTTGGGTGACCTTGCTGACCTTGGAGTTGAGGTCAACCTATCATCTTTCTGACCTGTTGCCCCTCCTTCCTGCTTGGGTACACAGGACAACCTACCTGCTGTATTATAGTCCATGGACAGTTGTTTTTGTACATGATGTGGTACACTAGGCAATGATTCTGGAAATAGGTTCCTCATTTCATATGTCCCAGTTAATGGTACAGGGTTTATGGGTTCCAGCTTAACATGTGGGTCAGAGCTCATATGTCCTGCAGTACTACTACTAGATGAAACAATTGGTGTTTGAGATGTTACTGGTTTCATGTTAGCCACAGAATGATGAAAACTCTGTCCTGAGTCTGGTAACTCCCTCCCTGTGTGACATTCCTCAAAGTCTATAAGACTGTGGAGCTCTGGGCCTGGTTGCCAGTTCACGATCTCACACAACCCTTCAAAGGTTACCCTGCCCTCAGTTTCCTTATTTCCACAATTAATCTTGCCTTTTTGGACCCTATCCCTGGTAAATATTTGATTAATTCCTCCTCCGATGCGTTATTTATTTTTAGTGGCATATTGATTAATGAGAATTACAAATTCTACAGTAGTTGTCCAGTGCCAATCCCGCAAGTTGAAAAACATGTGACCTGGGTATGGAAAGTCATTGACATAACATCTTGACCTTAAATATGTAAACACATTTCATTGGAATCGATTAGAAATCAATTTTTCCTTGTGTATATTCCTAAAATGTTCTTTAGGCCAGTGATCATATAAATATAAATGCCATATCCCGCCGTTTGTCACCAGATCACAAACTTTGCAGACGACGGTCCGGTCCTCTGCAACCTATCACGATGGGTTTGAATTAAAAATCCAGTTAATACCGTTTCCGGCATTGTTCAAGCACTTCTGACACCATTGAAGTACCGAAGCAACTCAAAAACTTACCCGTAATCGTGATGCAGGCTAATTGTTGATCTCACTCAGTAATAACAGTCTTGGGCCGTCGTCTGTCGGTCAAGTCTCGCCCAGCGCATGCCCAAATCACGCAGTCTCTCATTCCCAGGTAGCACACCACCATTATACACACACACACACAGTGGGGACCCCGGGCCAACAATCACAACACTTATAAAGATCATAAAATGGTGGGCACCAAGATTCCTTTAGCATTTCCTGTTTATCTTGAAATTTAAACAAGTCGTTTATTTTTTTCAGAAACTATTAAGCAAGATACCTGGATAAGATGATGAGACGTTTTGGGGTAAAAACCTGATGTACAGTTTGACTGACTCAATGACGGTCACCAGGACGTCTTATACAAAGTGATCACTGTGATGGAGAGTTGTCTTCCCTCTTTTATTTGATATATACATGTCGTAGGGCGGTTGAATAGCCAACCCTCTAAGATTAAACGGACTTGAGTAAAGCTCATACTAATGTTACAGATTAAGTAGCCTATATAGTAGCAACCTTATACAAACTTTTATTTAAAAATGGAAAGGGCCGCTCAGTTCAAGTCCGAAAGATGAAGTGTGAACTATAACGACTGTCATGAGAACATTGAATTGATGTGTCTGACATCTACACTAGACCTGTGCTCGTGCAATGTTATTCAATTATAGCCTTTGGCTGAGGTCGATACCTGGATTTATCAACCCGAGAAAAGATATATTAACAGAGGACGCAGTCCGAGGTCAAGATATCTTTTCTCGGGTCGATAAATCCAGGTATCGACCCAAGTCAAAGGCTACAATTGTTTTATTATTTTCAAAACAGTAATGTTAGCAATCTGGAAAAAAATCACAGCAAAACTCTACGGAAGCGAGACCATGCGTTTGTTTGGAGTCACGTCATAATTCTATTTTTAGAAACACCCAGTCCTTCAACAAAAATCACGCGCTCTAAGTCAATATCGGTTTTTATCGGTGGACACGAGATGCACTCCTGGCCAATCACTTGTCGGGAATAATATGAAAAAATAATAAATAAGGTTAATGAATGGGGTCGTGTGTCTAACTCAGTACGATCCGACGTAATGGACCTTTGGCAATGATCGATAGAGTAAAAGTAAGCAAACGTCAGCCAATCTTTAAAAAAAAAGTTAATGGACAAATGGCACCGGAAGATTTGATCAAGTTATTTTGTTTAACATTGCTGTCAATAGAGACTGTGGTAAACGGCGGTACATCGTACAGCATCTGATGGTTTTGGTTGGTCTAGTGGGAAATGTATTTTTTTTTAAATGATGAGACTTAATGTTTACGCTATTTTTATATTGACTACATTTTAGTTCTATTTCATGCAGATACACAGTTTCGTTTGAATTGCCGTACATTTTGTGAAAACTAAATGTTGCCAAAATATGTCCCTTAGATAAGTATGTATAATCGTGATGATGTGCCTATTATAAAATATGTATGTATCTCATAGTAAAGTGAAAATAAAATTCAAACTAAACATGTGAATGTCATTCTTCCCTTTGTCAACTGCATTGAATACATTTGTATTTTTCAAATATTTTTCTAAATGTTGATTATCGAAATTTTCAATAATTCTGGTTGTTCTTTATTTAGGGGATAGTACGTTGTTTTGAGGGGCTATACTGGCGATTAACGTTAGTGCAGGCAAATTCGTCACATTAGTAAGGGTTTTTGTTAATAATTCGACCAAATAGGCATGTATCAAAATGCCGACGAGCACCAATACAGAAGAAGATTTGACTGAAATGCCTATAAATAAACATTGTTGTTAACACGCCTGAATGACGTCACGCAGCAACATTTGTGACGTCATCAGGCCTTCCGTTGTTTTGCTGAAAGGTGCAGGCAGCGGTTTCGCCACCTTCAAACATTGAACTAATTTACAAGTAATCTAAGTGTTTAAATGTAAAATTTTGTATGTTAATGTTAAACAAGCTGTAATGATACGAACAGTTCCAAATGTGTGTGTGTAACAATGATTAACATTGAAATACATGGCTTTTCTTAGTTGTGATAGTTAGTTTTCGGTAACTTGAAGAAACTAATTAATGTTATTTAAGAAAGATGATGCGTAACGGCTGAGGTGATGTCAATTTACATGATACGCAATAAAGACTCAGTCCTTAACAAATATAAACTTCCAAATCGCTGCCCAATATTATNCTGGATGAGAGGGTCCAGGGCATTCAACGATCCCCCCCTCCCCGACTTTTTGGATAATTTGTCACATGTACGTCTCCGATAGTCTTGCACGTCAACGGGAAACGGGAAACATCTGACAAATTAAAACGACTTTCTTGGGCTTGAAATCTTATTCAACAAAAACTGTCCGGCCAGGTGTTGTAAATGTACTTACTTTTTTCATGTAAAAATCAGTCTTTGGTAACTGTCGGTCTCTACGTACAATCAGCATGCACTTTCAGGCCGGCAACTTCCTGGGCCTTTCAGATATAAATCTAGAAAATTTCTAGATGATATTTTAATTTAAGTGTTGTAAGATTGTTGAACGTAAAACCCAAACAATACTTTTAAAAAGATACTGGTTGATTGTATTCTAAATACACATTGCATGAAAATGAAAACTGACGAATTATCAAATCGCGAATCTTTCCGATCGTCATTTCCATAAACTCGCAGTGGATCGTCAGTACATTGTACATGTACCAAAGTACACTTGTAGAAAAAAAACAATGTCTTGCATTAACTGCAATTAGCATTAAGATATGGGTATTTTCATGTGTATGTAATAAATTTACACTAAATAACAACCAACTGGCCTCAGATTAATGAGTTTAGTTGACGAGATGTCCGTCGCACAGACCAATTTTTTAAGATTTGTTCTGTTACAAGATATTTCATAGCTGTTTTGATTAAAAGTATAGCTTTTCCCTTCTTATGCCTCTTCTTGTCAAAATATTTGAAAGCTTTAACTGTGTTGAAGACTATGTTGACGTTATTTACGTCACATCTTATGTATTATGACGTCATATGGCATTTTCGTCACAGGGTGAATATGCCTGCAGTAACGTTAGAACATGAAATTTGGGTTTGAACTCGAGACCGATAGGTCGAGAGTTTAAACCAAATTTCATGTTCTAATCGCACTATCCCCATTCTAACACACCTTAACAAATATACTACGCTAATATGTTTAAAAACATTGTATTTCCTTGTACAAAAGTACAAAGTAAAGTACTTTATGACCTGAACTGGCGACGTTTCATTCTGCAACGGACTGACCAATCGGAAAGAAGCTTTCAAAAGTCGGTCATTTGGCCCCGCCCATACTGGCGATCACTCTATTTGGATTGTTCGTGAACGTCCTGTTACCAAAGTTTATACGACACATTTGGATTAATATTGACAAAATTCTTACATTTCCATGTCAGTATGCAAACTATTCTGTGCTTATCGACAAAATCGATGATTATTTGTATAGATTTGTGAAGAGTTTTGTGTAAATTCATACGATACATGTAAAATGTTTCATTTGATTTCGAATCTAACTAGATGCCTTCACAGGGATGGAACGAACGTTCAGTAATAAATGGAGGTAAGAACAAGGAATGTTTACTTTTTTACTTTTTAATTCATTCAACAAATACATTTTATCGATCGTTTCTGTTCTGTTGCCTGCTAGCCTTATCAGCGGGATTTCGCTAAGAGGCGAGCTTGACGCCATATTGTTTTGGTTAGAAACGGGCGTGGCTTAAGTGCGATGGGAGCTTAACACGATTGATCATGATTCTATCACAGATTAGAACATGGTCCGTATCCAATCAAAACACGCGTTGCAAACGAATGCATCTTCTGTTGAAATATTTTTAGGATTCAATCTCTAATAATCATTAGTACATCACATGATAATTTCTAGGATAGCTATTGGATAACTACCCTAGTTCTATTTGGTATAGTTAGCATCCGCCCTTGACAACGGGAACTATACTTGGAGACGGGCACTATTACCTTTTTTTTGGACCGCTGAGACGGCGGGAAAAGTAGCGCCCCGCTAAGAGTTGCGCCCCTTCTCCTAGGGGGCGCTGTATATATTCTACTTTCACTTTATTGTTGTCGTCTGCCAAAATCGAATTTCGGGACAAAGAATGCCGATTGCTTCGCAGAGGCTCAGCAATGCATAAAGACGAAGCAGACGACACCATTTGACGTCGCAGTCCTTAAAGACTTCCTAGTGAAAAGGGGGACCGTATGTGACCTAGCGGTGATCTCAATCAAGTGAATTGAATACGCAAAAAAATAGCTTATTGACATTTGTTATTAATTATTAAATATGTTACTTTTTATTGTCAAATGACAGTCATGTGATGTACTAAATCTATTATGACCCTTTCCCTCGGGAAAAGTTCTCTTAAAGTGTTGTCTGGAGTGGTAAAGTGCCTAACACTATAAGAGAGCAGTTCCATCGGGAAAGGGCCATAATTGAATAAGACATTCTAATTTTTTAGAATTGACGTCAAAATCAATCTGCAAGATGAAAATGAATGTGTTGTCATTGTGAAGTGACGTTACAGTATTTAGAGCCACTAGATAGCATTGTAACAAACACACGATACAGTAATACCGAAGTGTAAACACGATACAGTAGTGTAAACAAGATACAGTAGGATAAACAAGATACAATAGTGTTAACAAGATACAGTATTACTGAAGAGTAAACACGATACAGTAGTGTAAACAAGATACAGTAGTACCGAAGTGTTAACACGATACAGTAATGCCGAAGTGTTAACAAGATACAGTAGTACCGAAGATACCGTAATACAGTAGTGTAACCAAGATACAGTAGTGTAACCAAGATACAGTAGGATAAAAAAGATACAATAGTGTTAGCAAGATACAGTAATACCAAAGTGTTAACAAGATACAGTAGTTTAAACACGATACAGTATTGCAAACAAGATACAGTAATCCCGAAATGTAAACAAGACACAGTAATACAGAAGTGAAAACAAGATACAGTTTTACCGAAATGTAAAAAAGATACAGTAATACAGAAGTGAAAACAAGATACAGTTATACCGAAATGTAAACAAGACACAGTAATACAGAAGTGGAAACAAGATACAGTTTTACCGAAATGTAAACGAGATACAGTAATACCTAAATGTAAACAAGATACAGTAATACCGAAATGTAAACAAGATACAGTTTTACCGAAATGTAAACAAGATACAGTAATACAGAAGTGTAAACAAGATACAGTTATACCGAAGTGTAAACACGATACCGTAATACAGTAGTGTAAACAAGATATAGTAATACCGAATTGTAAACAAGATACAGTATTGTAAACAAGATC
>NW_018406973.1:55554-55965 GCF_002113885.1 Mizuhopecten yessoensis | reverse complement strand
CCGAAGTGTAAACAAGATACAGTAATACCGAAGCGTAAACACGATGCAGTAATACCGAAGTGTTAACAAGATACAGTAATACCGAAATGTAAACAAGATACAGTAATACCGAAATGTTAACACAATACAGTAGTGTAAACAAGATACAGAAGTGTAAACAAGATACAGTAATAACGAAGTGTAAATAAGATACAGTAATACCGAAGTGTAAACAAAATACAGTAGTGTAAACAAGATACAGTAATACCGAAGTGTTAACAAGATACAGTAATACCGAATTGTAAACAAGACACAGTAGTGTAAACAAGATACAGTAATACCGAAGTGTAAACAAGATACAGTAATACCGAAGCGTAAACACGATACAGTAGTGTAAACAAGATACAGTAATACCGAAGTGTAAACAAGATA
>NW_018406973.1:41660-55406 GCF_002113885.1 Mizuhopecten yessoensis | reverse complement strand
AGTGTAAACAAGATACAGTAATACCGAAGTGTAAACAAGATACAGTAGTTTAAATTAGATACAGTAGTATAAACAAGATACAGTAGTATAAACAAGATACAGTAGTGTAAACAAGATACAGTAATACCGAAGTATAAACAAGATAAAGTAATACCGAAGTGTAAACAAGATACAGTAATACCGAAGCGTAAACAAGATACAGTAATACCGAAGTGTAAACAAGATTCTGTAGTGTAAACAAGATACAGTAGTGTAAACAAGATACAGTAATACCGAAGTATAAACAAGATAAAGTAATACCGAAGTGTAAACAAGATACAGTAATACCGAAGTGTAAACACGATACAGTAATACCGAAGTGTAAACACGATACAGTAATAAGGAAGTGTAAACAAGACACAGTAGTGTAAACAAGATACAGTAATACCGAACTGTAAACACGATACAGTAATACCGAAGTGTTAACAAGATACAGTAATACCGAAGTGTAAACAAGATACAGTAGTGTAAACAAGATACAGTAGTATAAACAAGATACAGTAGTGTAAACAAGATACAGTAATACCGAAGCGTAAACACGATTCAGTAAAACCGAAATGTAAACAAATTCGTTCGAACTCGCTTATTTATACATTTATATATGGCCAGTAGTATGCGTTTGCTGACATAGAGTGTTGAAGAGAAGGGGGAAAGAAATAATGTTGCCCTTTTTGTTCAAGTTAATATGTGTCAAATCTTTTAAAATACCCGAACAGCTTATGCAGACGAATACAGAAGCCTAAAATCAGTATATACCTGTAGCTTGATTGAGAATTACAAAGTCTGAGAAAAGAAGTGACCTTAATTGATATTCGACTGTTACAACACTCATGCAGGTTCTTCTACGGAACAAGGAGGTTCACAATCATGATGCATCGTTACTTTTTTCCGAAAAGGAGTGCAACAATGTTTGAATAACCTAGACATGTATTCAAAGTCAAAAATACAGATATGTTAAAAAACTGAAACAGCCGAAGAATTAAAAGGGTTCAGTCATTTCAGTCATGATATGAGGCCTTCCTGGTATGGAGTACTCGATGTGACATCGACTTTCCACTCAAAACAATACTGGTATATTGGTGTACAGTACATGATTTAGGTGTACTTGTACAGTATATATTTGGTATTGTGTAGAAGTCCCGTCGTAAAATATGTAGAGAATATGATAAAAAGGTGTTTATTATATATATTTGGAAATGTACATGCACGGGATAGGCCTTAATTCAATGTTACTTGTTTACATGTACGTTACAAGGTTGTTGGTGTACGATAAAGTTCTATATATATTACATGGGAGAAAGCCACAGTGAAGCCTCGAAGCACTTTATCCATCTTGGAACGGGCGCCAACATGGGAGATGAATGTTGACCTCGACAGGAAGCTTGTATTTCCAGGAATAGTGGAAACAACACTGAGGCCTGACATGGTAATATGGACAGAGCAATCCAGACACCTCATCGCCATAGAGCTCACCGTACCATGGGAGGAAGGCGGCGAGGAAGCTCACGAGAGGAAGAAAGCCAAGTATGATGAGCTGATGGAAAAGTACAGGAGCAGAGGATGGACAGTATGGCTCTTTCCAGTGGAGGTTGGCTGTAGAGGTTTCCCCGCACAGTCAGTGTGGAGGACACTACAGTCGATAGGACTCACTGGGAGGGCAAGAGCTACCGCCATCAGACGATTGGGAGAAGCTGTGGCTATGGCACAAACGAGAAGAGCCGGTGTGGAAGCCGACATAGACGCGTAGTGGTTTGGCCACCACTACTGACCCACCAGCCGGAGGATGTAGTGATTAAGGGTCGAAACATTTGAGGAGGGCTGGCCATCACCTGATGACGTCAAATGAGGCTTCGCGACTAGAATGACAGCAGTGACAATGACAAGTCAAGGATGCCACCAGATGCAGAATCACCATCATCTGTAAGCAATCATACTATGCTGTACTGGTATAATGTTGTACAGTACATGGTTAAAGTGTTATACAGTATACACATGTAATATAACGCTGCACCGACATGCCATAGTGTTGTATTTGTATAAGGTAAAAGTTACACCAATAACTCACTCAGTCAACGCTTGACAAAGGGACCAGTCGGTCTTGAAATATTGTGACACGTTTTATAGTACGTGTGTGTGTATAAATTAAAGATATTACATACACAAAATTGTATGAACAAAGTCAAATATCATCAGTTTTAAAAGACACGGTTTTTAAATGGTGTGCAGTAATGACACTGCTTGTTTGAAATTGCACGTGCTGCCCTTACGTTAAGCATGACCGAGTCCGATAGCAGTCTGTTCAATATTATAAAATGTGTCCAGTTCAATAGTATAACACATGTCACAGGGCTGCCATCAGGCTTCTACATCTTATCAAACCTAATTCTACTAATCCAATGAAAATTGTATTGTACAGAGGTATCGCGTTTTTAGCAGTGCCGTGAAAAGTCTACTTGGATAAACACGGTGACTCTAGGGGTCAAAACGTTGGAAATCTAAATACATGTAAACTACTGTTGAAACAGAAGGGAAGGTAAATAGGAAGCCCTAATTTATTAATTGATTTCTTGCAATCAGCGTCGCTATTTACACAATTTGTTATGTACTCCTGCCGCTGTGAAAAAAACATCGGTAAAACCTAATTATAATATTGAAGTTACTCATTTAAATATGAGAGAAATCACAAACATCACTGCTCTATTTTAGTGCTTCACCTGAAATGTCGTTACAGTCTTGAATTAATTAAGTTTTGATGAAACATTTTCGTTGTGTACATTCACCTGCGAACGTAAGTTGTACGTTACGGCATGCTATCTCCCCTACGCAATGGTATTCATTAAATTAAGGTTAATTAACTGAACAGACAGATTCACGGATTTCAATATTTTTATAAATCTATAATGTACGCATCGTGATTATAGCGCACAGTCGGACTTTTGATATGTTTTTTCAAATGCTTGTATTTTAAATAAAATGAAGTCACGTGTGATAGTCCTGGCCTGCCCGGGTTGTCACGTGAACAAAAGTTCCCATGATTCCCCGATCTCCACCCTTTACGTTGGCGTGTGGTCAAATACAAGCAGTTCGCTGCTAAGCCGTTGAAGTGTAATATTTTAAACAAAACATATCAGAAAGGACGTGATATTTTAACAATTCTAAAAGATACAGAGTACCAACGTAATTTGTTATAGTTTCGACGGGGAAGAGATTCAGTTTGTATGCACTAATAATATAGCAATGAATTAAATACGACATAACGTTGGGCCAAGTCAGGTAAAAAAACAACATATCCAAAGTAAATTAATATATTTGCGCTGAAACAAGCATCTGCATCACGGAGAGTCGATCCCCGCACATTGAAGAGCAAATAACCTAGATTATAATAACAAAATAACTTTACAAGACCTGCATACACCATCAAGTATGGTCACTCTTTCCCTCAATGCATAATTAAAATAGATGTATCCTACATGTACTTGTACAGTATATATTTGGTATTGTGTAGAAGTCCCGTGGTAAAATATGTAGAGGATATGATAAAAAAAAAAGGTGTTTATTATATATATTTGGAAATGTACATGCACGGGATAGGCCTTAATTCAATGTAACTTGGTTGTACGTTACAAGGTTGTAAGTATATATCTACGTCTCTGGCTAAACCGATATTGAACAGGCCGCTGTTATCAGACTCGATATATATATGAATATAAATTGAACTTTGAATTTCGTAGATTACCAGTAAAGTTTCTGTATCAAATGACCAATGTATTATATTGTGATATAAATACGTCTCTGTAGTATGATCCAACAAGTCTGATATTTTCCGGATATATCAAACCGACATTTACTCCATTACTTAGACATTTCGTCTCACCACTCAGACTCATGGAGGCGCTTTATACTTGCCGTAGAATGACCTCCCCTTCGTCGAAAAACAATATCCTGTTCTGCATAAACGGGATTGCAACGTTATGCGCACATGTCAACTTAATTAATAACGAAAAGGTAGGTGACATTACTTTATTTCGAGTGATACATCTTCTTTCTAGAATACATTGTAGACGAAATCTGTTGTAGACGATATCCTCTAATATGTTTTACGGCACGGCCATTAGTGAGGGCGGGGCCAGGTTGTACTGTAAATGTATCGGAATATCGGTACTGTGTACTCGGGTCTCACTAATTTGCGCCATAGGAGATTTAGCGCCATAGGTGCGCCATAGGAGTTTTTGCGCGCCATAGCAAAATGTGAGTGTTGTATCCACTAAATATTTCGATTTTTCCATTGGTATACTCATTTAACATGTTTTGGTAAAGTATCATTTAAAAAAAAAGTGCACTTTGTTAGAAAATCGATCTTGATTACGAAGCACTTTTACACTAATTAGCGCCATACGTGTTTTTTTCACGCCATAGCTAAATATAAGAATTATTTTCAGCAATTAACTGTGTTTTTCCTTTGGTATATGCAATATACAGGTTTTGGTAAAGTTTCATTCTTAAAAAATGTTTATTTTGTTAGTAAATCGACAAAATATTCATAAGTCAATTTCAAGGGAATTAACTCGTACATTTGCTAAAAACGCCATAGCAATCAATAAGACATGACTAGTACAAATTTTAAATTAATTTTAGAATTTATTTACAACAGTTTATTTATTACATCTTCTTAAATATCAATCACAGAAACATTAAAGAGAATAACACATTTTTTAAATATTATAAATATACATTAATTTTATTTAATGAACAGATTAATTAATAACATTTGTACAACACAATTATAATCTTTATTGAATTCACCAATTATACATCTAAATCTACACAGCACACAATGTTATACATTATCCACATCCACAGTCTATCTAATAGTCACCAATTACTTTAATCAGTACTCAATTATCTCCTCTAGCAGCTTGGGATAACTACTTACATCCATAATTAGCATGTTTTAACATATTTGAACAGAATTATTATTTCCTGAAACAGCTTGGTATAATTAACTGAAATATTAGGCTGTATAAATATTGGTGCTACACTAGCTACCTCATCATCAGAATACGCAGCTCATCAAGGTAAGACACTAGACTCGGCATACTCCCAGTCCCATTTCTTGTCTCTAAATTTTTGGTTAGGCACTGTCTTCGTTTGTGGGTTTTTAACTCTACTGTATTTTTAAATCAAAAATCTATATCTCCATTTTCTTCAATAGATTTTTTTCTGTTTCAGAGCTGTGTGTAAATTATTTTATGTTTGTACTCATAAATAAATTGTATTGTACATGTGTAATTAATAAATATTTTCATTGTCTTTAATGTTTTTGTAATTTATTTTTGACTTGTGAATCGCGAAGAAATATTTTGTCGATTTACTAACAAAATAAACATTTTTTAAGAATGAAACTTTACCAAAACCTGTATATTGCATATACCAAAGGAAAAACACAGTTAATTGCTGAAAATAATTCTCATATTTAGCTATGGCGTGAAAAAACACGTATGGCGCTAATTAGTGTAAAAGTGCTTCGTAATCAAGATCGATTTTCTAACAAAGTACACATTTTTTTTAAATGATACTTTACCAAAACATGTTAAATGAGTATACCAATGGAAAAATCGAAATATTTTGTGGATAAAACACTCACATTTTGCTATGGCGTGCAAAAACTCCTATGGCGCACCTATGGCGCTAAATCTCCTATGGCGCAAATTAGTGTGACCGCTGTACTCTTTCAAGCATTGCGTGATGTGTTAAATTACTAAGACCTACATGTATAACTATACAGTGTATATAACAGTTAAGTTTCCNATATACATATTATGTATATATATCTTTACAAATAAGCCCTTTGGATTACTTCAAACTTAACTTCAATGATTTATAAATATTGCATCCAGAGATAATTTATGCAAAGTATTTTACAATTTTTGTGCTTTTTATGTGTAAAAATTAATTTGTTCAATGCTATAAAAACTGGATTTATATGAAGTTTCTATTAAAATAAGAAGCATATGCGAAATCACAATTTTTGTCATTTTTCAATACCCATCATTGCAGCCAAGAGAGTCAATAGATCTATATATCATATATATATTGTGTATGAATACATTTGTTTTAGCAACTTACTGACTATATGCTTTATATGACTCTGCTTTATGTATAGTTTTAGCAATAGAGAAAATGTATTGTTTCCTCAATTAGAAATTGAATCAGTTCAGCACATAAAACTGTATATATTTTTTTTAATCGTGCAGATTTGTAAAACAGCAGATTTTCTGTTATGAATAAAAAATAGCTGTGAGATAGTAATCAAAAATGAAAATGTTACAGTATGGATTCAATTTTTTTCTTCAGTCTATTTTTTTCATGCAAAATATCATTTAAAAAAATTCTCATGAAAATACTTGTATGTTTTTTTATCCTATCATTTTGCTTCACTGTGATAAACTCCCTTTTTGTTGACAACCAGCACGTTGTTTTGTTGATATTCCGTTTTCTAAATATACCACTGCAATCTCTACCCAGAGTTGTCGTGTGTCTGATCCAAACCTCAGGCCTGATCCATGGCAGCTAAGTGTCTGATCCAAACCACAGACCTGATCCACAGCAGCTTAGTGTCTGATCCAAACCACAGGCCTGATCCACGACAGCTTAGTGTCTGATCCAAACCACAGGCCTGATCCACAGCAGCTTAGTGTCTGATCCAAACCACAGGCCTGATCCACGGCAGCTTAGTGTCTGATCCAAACCTCAGGCCTGATCCGAGGCAGCTAAGTGTCTGATCCAAACCACAGGCCTGATCCACGGCAGCTTAGTGTCTTATCCAAACTACAGGCCTGATCCACGGCAGCTAAGTGTCTGATCCAAACCACAGGCCTGATCCAAAGCACAGGCCTGATCCACAGCAGCTTAGTGTCTGATCCAAACCACAGGCCTGATCCAAGGCAGCTTAGTGTCTGATCCAAACCACAGGCCTGATCCACGGCAGCTTAGTGTCTGATCCAAACCACAGGCCTGATCCACGGCAGCTTAGTGTCTGATCCAAACCACAGGCCTGATCCACGGCAGCTTAGTGTCTGATCCAAACCACAGGCCTGATCCACGGCAGCTTAGTGTCTGATCCAAACCACAGGCCTGATCCACGGCAGCTTAGTGTCTGATCCAAACCACAGGCCTGATCCACGGCAGCTTAGTGTCTGATCCAAACCACAGGCCTGATCCACGGCAGCTTAGTGTCTGATCCAAACCACAGGCCTGATCCACGGCAGCTTAGTGTCTGATCCAAACCACAGGCCTGATCCACGCCAGCTTAGTGTCTGATCCAAACCACAGGCCTGATCCACGGCAGCTTAGTGTCTGATCCAAACCACAGGCCTGATCCACGGCAGCTTAGTGTCTGATCCAAACCACAGGCCTGATCCACGGCAGCTTAGTGTCTGATCCAAACCACAGGCCTGATCCACGGCAGCTTAGTGTCTGATCCAAACCACAGGCCTGATCCACGGCAGCTTAGTGTCTGATCCAAACCACAGGCCTGATCCACGGCAGCTTAGTGTCTGATCCAAACCACAGGCCTGATCCACGGCAGCTTAGTGTCTGATCCAAACCACAGGCCTGATCCACGGCAGCTTAGTGTCTGATCCAAACCACAGGCCTGATCCACGGCAGCTTAGTGTCTGATCCAAACCACAGGCCTGATC
Organism: Mizuhopecten yessoensis; assembly: GCF_002113885.1. Taxonomy (NCBI): domain Eukaryota; kingdom Metazoa; phylum Mollusca; class Bivalvia; order Pectinida; family Pectinidae; genus Mizuhopecten; species Mizuhopecten yessoensis. Next base: position 47,667 of record NW_018406973.1, on the reverse strand, counting down.
CACGGCAGCTTAGTGTCTGATCCAAACCACAGGCCTGATCCACGGCAGCTTAGTGTCTGATCCAAACCACAGGCCTGATCCACGGCAGCTTAGTGTCTGATCCAAACCACAGGCCTGATCCACGGCAGCTTAGTGTCTGATCCAAACCACAGGCCTGATCCATGGCAGCTTAGTGTCTGATCCAAACCTCAGGCCTGATCCATGGCAGCTTAGTGTCTGATCCAAACCACAGGCCTGATCCATGGCAGCTTAGTGTCTGATCCAAACCACAGGCCTGATCCACGGCAGCTTAGTGTCTGATCCAAACCACAGGCCTGATCCACGGCAGCTTAGTGTCTGATCCAAACCACAGGCCTGATCCACGGCAGCTTAGTGTCTGATCCAAACCACAGGCCTGATCCACGGCAGCTTAGTGTCTGATCCAAACCACAGGCCTGATCCACGGCAGCTTAGTGTCTGATCCAAACCACAGGCCTGATCCACGGCAGCTTAGTGTCTGATCCAAACCACAGGCCTGATCCACGGCAGCTTAGTGTCTGATCCAAACCACAGGCCTGATCCACGGCAGCTTAGTGTCTGATCCAAACCACAGGCCTGATCCACGGCAGCTTAGTGTCTGATCCAAACCACAGGCCTGATCCACGGCAGCTTAGTGTCTGATCCAAACCACAGGCCTGATCCACGCCAGCTTAGTGTCTGATTCAAACCACAGGCCTGATCCATGGCAGCTTAGTGTCTGATCCAAACCTCAGGCCTGATCCATGGCAGCTTAGTGTCTGATCCAAACCACAGGCCTGATCCATGGCAGCTTAGTGTCTGATCCAAACCACAGGCCTGATCCATGGCAGCTTAGTGTCTGATCCAAACCACAGGCCTGATCCATGGCAGCTTAGTGTCTGATCCAAACCACAGGCCTGATCCATGGCAGCTTAGTGTCTGATCCAAACCACAGGCCTGATCCATGGCAGCTTAGTGTCTGATCCAAACCACAGGCCTGATCCATGGCAGCTTAGTGTCTGATCCAAACCACAGGCCTGATCCATGGCAGCTTAGTGTCTGATCCAAACCACAGGCCTGATCCATGGCAGCTTAGTGTCTGATCCAAACCACAGGCCTGATCCATGGCAGCTTAGTGTCTGATCCAAACCACAGGCCTGATCCATGTCAGCATAGTGTCTGATCCAAACCACAGGCCTGATCCACGGCAGCTTAGTGTCTGATCCAAACCACAGGCCTGATCCACGGCAGCTTAGTGTCTGATCCAAACCACAGGCCTGATCCACGGCAGCTTAGTGTCTGATCCAAACCACAGGCCTGATCCACGGCAGCTTAGTGTCTGATCCAAACCACAGGCCTGATCCACGGCAGCTTAGTGTCTGATCCAAACCACAGGCCTGATCCACGGCAGCTTAGTGTCTGATCCAAACCACAGGCCTGATCCACGGCAGCTTAGTGTCTGATCCAAACCACAGGCCTGATCCACGGCAGCTTAGTGTCTGATCCAAACCACAGGCCTGATCCACGGCAGCTTAGTGTCTGATCCAAACCACAGGCCTGATCCACGGCAGCTTAGTGTCTGATCCAAACCACAGGCCTGATCCACGGCAGCTTAGTGTCTGATCCAAACCACAGGCCTGATCCACGGCAGCTTAGTGTCTGATCCAAACCACAGGCCTGATCCACGGCAGCTTAGTGTCTGATCCAAACCACAGGCCTGATCCACGGCAGCTTAGTGTCTGATCCAAACCACAGGCCTGATCCACGGCAGCTTAGTGTCTGATCCAAACCACAGGCCTGATCCACGGCAGCTTAGTGTCTGATCCAAACCACAGGCCTGATCCACGGCAGCTTAGTGTCTGATCCAAACCACAGGCCTGATCCACGGCAGCTTAGTGTCTGATCCAAACCACAGGCCTGATCCACGGCAGCTTAGTGTCTGATCCAAACCACAGGCCTGATCCACGGCAGCTTAGTGTCTGATCCAAACCACAGGCCTGATCCACGCCAGCTTAGTGTCTGATTCAAACCACAGGCCTGATCCATGGCAGCTTAGTGTCTGATCCAAACCTCAGGCCTGATCCATGGCAGCTTAGTGTCTGATCCAAACCACAGGCCTGATCCATGGCAGCTTAGTGTCTGATCCAAACCACAGGCCTGATCCACGGCAGCTTAGTGTCTGATCCAAACCACAGGCCTGATCCACGGCAGCTTAGTGTCTGATCCAAACCACAGGCCTGATCCATGGCAGCTTAGTGTCTGATCCAAACCACAGGCCTGATCCATGGCAGCTTAGTGTCTGATCCAAACCACAGGCCTGATCCATGGCAGCTTAGTGTCTGATCCAAACCACAGGCCTGATCCATGGCAGCTTAGTGTCTGATCCAAACCACAGGCCTGATCCATGGCAGCTTAGTGTCTGATCCAAACCACAGGCCTGATCCATGGCAGCTTAGTGTCTGATCCAAACCACAGGCCTGATCCATGGCAGCTTAGTGTCTGATCCAAACCACAGGCCTGATCCATGGCAGCTTAGTGTCTGATCCAAACCACAGGCCTGATCCATGGCAGCTTAGTGTCTGATCCAAACCACAGGCCTGATCCATGGCAGCTTAGTGTCTGATCCAAACCACAGGCCTGATCCATGGCAGCTTAGTGTCTGATCCAAACCACAGGCCTGATCCATGGCAGCTTAGTGTCTGATCCAAACCACAGGCCTGATCCATGGCAGCTTAGTGTCTGATCCAAACCACAGGCCTGATCCATGGCAGCTTAGTGTCTGATCCAAACCACAGGCCTGATCCATGGCAGCTTAGTGTCTGATCCAAACCACAGGCCTGATCCACGTCAGCTTAGTGTCTGATCCAAACCACAGGCCTGATCCACGGCAGCTTAGTGTCTGATCCAAACCACAGGCCTGATCCATGGCAGCTTAGTGTCTGATCCAAACCACAGGCCTGATCCATGGCAGCTTAGTGTCTGATCCAAACCACAGGCCTGATCCATGGCAGCTTAGTGTCTGATCCAAACCACAGGCCTGATCCATGGCAGCTTAGTGTCTGATCCAAACCACAGGCCTGATCCATGGCAGCTTAGTGTCTGATCCAAACCACAGGCCTGATCCATGGCAGCTTAGTGTCTGATCCAAACCACAGGCCTGATCCATGGCAGCTTAGTGTCTGATCCAAACCACAGGCCTGATCCATGGCAGCTTAGTGTCTGATCCAAACCACAGGCCTGATCCATGGCAGCTTAGTGTCTGATCCAAACCACAGGCCTGATCCATGGCAGCTTAGTGTCTGATCCAAACCACAGGCCTGATCCATGGCAGCTTAGTGTCTGATCCAAACCACAGGCCTGATCCATGGCAGCTTAGTGTCTGATCCAAACCACAGGCCTGATCCATGGCAGCTTAGTGTCTGATCCAAACCACAGGCCTGATCCATGGCAGCTTAGTGTCTGATCCAAACCACAGGCCTGATCCATGGCAGCTTAGTGTCTGATCCAAACCACAGGCCTGATCCATGGCAGCTTAGTGTCTGATCCAAACCACAGGCCTGATCCATGGCAGCTTAGTGTCTGATCCAAACCACAGGCCTGATCCATGGCAGCTTAGTGTCTGATCCAAACCACAGGCCTGATCCATGGCAGCTTAGTGTCTGATCCAAACCACAGGCCTGATCCATGGCAGCTTAGTGTCTGATCCAAACCACAGGCCTGATCCAAACCACAGGCCTGATCCACGACAGCTTAGTGTCTGATCCAAACCTCAGGCCTGATCCGAGGCAGCTTAGTGTCTGATCCAAACCACACGCCTGATCCACGTCAGCTTAGTGTCTGATCCAAACCTCAGGCCTGATCCACGGCAGCTTAGTGTCTGATTCAAACCACAGGCCTGATCCATGGCAGCTTAGTGTCTGATCCAAACCTCAGGCCTGATCCATGGCAGCTTAGTGTCTGATCCAAACCACAGGCCTGATCCAAGGCAGCTTAGTGTCTGATCCAAACCACAGGCCTGATCCACGGCAGCTTAGTGTCTGATCCAAACCACAGGCCTGATCCACGGCAGCTTAGTGTCTGATCCAAACCTCAGGCCCGATCCGAGGCAGCGTAGTGTCTGATCCAAACCACAGGCCTGATCCACAGCAGCTTAGTGTCTAATCCAAACCACAGGCCTGATCCATGGTAGCTTAGTGTCTAATCCAAACCTAAGGCCTGATCCACGGCAGCTTAGTGTCTGATCCAAACCACAGGCCTGATCCACAGCAGCTTAGTGTCTAATCCAAACCTCAGGCCTGTACCACAGCAGCTTAGTGTCTGATCCAAACCACAGGCCTGATCCAAGGTAGCTTAGTGTCTGATCCAAACCACAGCCCGATCCAAACCTCAGGCCTGATCCACAGCAGCTTAGTGTCTGATCCAAACCACAGGCCTGTACCACAGCAGCTTAGTGTCTGATCCAAACCACAGCCTGATCCAAACCTCAGGCCTGATCCACAGCAGCTTAGTGTCTGATCCAAACCACAGGCCTGATCCACGGCAGCTTAGTGTCTGATCCAAACCACAGGCCTGATCCACAGCAGCTATTGTTGGTCCATAGATTATAATAAGTAAAATGTTTATGGTGTGGTGTTGATTGTGTGGATTGTTACTAACAAAAATGAAAAGAATGCATGTCACAGCTGTCTTAAATAAGAGATATATAAATCCAACATCAAAAGCAGAAGAACATAGCATACTGATTGTGAACATATATTCAGTAGTAGGGGAAAGACAGATTTTGTTACTAAGTTGTTAGTCCCCTACCGGTGAAACCGGGGGGACTATGTATCTTTTTCCTCTCAGTCCGTCTGTGTCGTACGTAACACCAATGCTTGTCAGCGCTCTAATGGCTTCATTCCTTGAGGGTTTTTGATCAAACTTCACACAAATACAAAGGACCATAATATCTCGGACAAGTTCAAGTTTCAGGGTTGTCGGGTCAAGGTCGCAGTTACTATTTTTAGAAAATCTTTATCAGCGCTCTAGTGGTTTCATTCCTGAAGGGATTTTTATCAAACTTCACACAATTGCAAAGGACCATAATATCTCGGACAAGCTCGAGTTTCAGTGTTGTCTGGTCAAGGTCACCATTACTATTTTTAGAAAATCCTTGTCAGCGCTCTAGCAGCCTCATTCCTTGAGGGATTTGGATCAAACTTCACACAATCACAAAGGACTATAATATCTCGGACAAGTTCGAGTTTCAGGGTTGTTGGGTCAAGGTCGCTGTTACTATTTTTAGAAAATCCTTATCAGCGCTCTATCGGCTTCATTCCTTGAGGGATTTTGCAAAATTACAAAGGACCATTATATCTTGTAGGATACCCACAGACAAAATAACTTTCAAGTTCAAAGGGCCATAACTCTGTTAAAAGGGCAATAATGAACTGAATTAAACTGGATAAGTAACACATTATTAGCTCACCTGGCACAAAGTGCCAAGTGAGCTTATGCCGTGGCACGGCGTCCGTCGTCCGTCCGTCCGTCCGTCTGGCGTCTGGCGTCAATATTTTATTTTAAACAACTTCTTCTTAATAACCGTAAGGCCTAGGGTGTCGATATTTGGCCAGAAGCAAACTGGGATGAAGGGCTACAAAGTTTGTTAAAATTATTGACCTTCACCCATTTTCAAGGTCACAGGGGTCAAATATGTTAAAAACTTTAAACATCTTCTTCTCGATAACCAAACTTCCCAGGGAGATGATATTTGGCCAGTAGCATGCTTGGGTGAAGGGCTACCAAGTTTGTTCAAATGAATGACCTTCACTTATATTCAAGGTCACAGGGGTCAATTGTATTAAAAAAAAACTTTAAACAACTTCTTCTGAATAACCAAAACGCCCAGGGTGATTATATTTGGCCAGTAGCATGCTGAGATGAAGGGCTACAAAGTTTGTTCAAATGAATGACCTTCACCCATATTCAAGGTCACAGGGGTCAAATATGTTAAAAACTTTAAACAACTTCT
>NW_018406973.1:8203-40643 GCF_002113885.1 Mizuhopecten yessoensis | reverse complement strand
CTATTTCCGTCCGTCAACTTTTTCCTTTAAAATGCTACTTGTCCTGAATGGCTCAGAGGATTTTGACCAAATTTGGTCAGGAGCATCATTGGCCAAAGGGTTCTCAGTTTTGTATAAACGGAGGGTATAACCCCCCTGGGGGCAGAGGGGCGGGGCCAAATAGGGGGAAAATAGGTAAATCTTTAAAAATCTTCTTCTTCTCAACCAATAGAAGGATTTTGACCAAATTTGTCCTAGAGCATCTTTGGACAAAGGAGACTCAAGTTTGTATAAACGGAGGGTGTGGCCTCTTTGGGGGCAGAGGGGCGGGGCCAAATAGGGGAAGTAGAGGATTTTTTCTCTCCTACTATACAAGTGAAGGGATTTAAACCAAATGCAGTCTGAAGCTTGGTCAGGAGCATCATTGGCCAAAGGGTTCTCAGTTTTGTATAAACGGACGGTATAGCCCCCCCTCGGGGCAGAGGGGCGGGGCTAAATAAGGGGAAAAAAGGTAAATCTTTAAAAATGTTCTTCTTCTCAACCAATTGAAGGATTTTGACCAAATTTGTCCTAGAGCATCTTTGGACAAAGAAGACTCAAGTTTGTATAAACGGAGGGTGTGGCCCCTCTGGGGGCGGAGGGGCGGGGCCCAATAGGGGAAATAGAGGATTTTTTTTCTCCTGCTATACAAGTGAAGGGATTTTAACCAAATGCAGTCTGAAGCATGATTAGGGACAAAAGAATCAATTTTGTATAAACTGAGGTGTGTGGGCCTCCTTCTAAGGGCAGATGGGTGGGGCCCATTAGGGGAAATAGAGGAAAACATCAAATATCCTTCTCCTTTTGTACCGATGAAGGGATTTTGACCAAATTTGGTCTGGAGCATCATTGGCCAAAGGGTTCTCAGTTTTGTATGAACGGAGGGTATGGTCCCCCTGGGGGCAGAGGGACGGGGCCAAATAGGGGAAAATAGGTAAATCTTTAAAAATCTTCTCCTCAACCAATTGAAGGATTTTGACCAAATTTGTCCTAGAGCATCTTTGGACAAAGGAGACTCAAGTTTGTATAAACGGAGGGTGTGGGCCTTCTGGCGGCATAGGAGCGGGGCCCAATAGGGGAAATAGAGGATTTTTTTTCTCCTACTATACAAGTGAAGGGATTTAAACCAAATGCAGTCTGAAGCATGCTTAGGGAGAAAAGAATCAATTTTGTTTAAACTGAGGTGTGTGGATTCCCCTTCTTTGGGGCAGATTAGTGGGGCCCATTAGGGGAAATAGAGGAAAACATTAAAGATCCTTCTCCTTCTGTACCGTTGAAGGGATTTTAACCTAACCAAACTTGTTTTAGAGAATCTTTGGGCAAAGGGAATTGAATATTTATAAATGGAAGATGCAACTTTGTTACTTGTACTCCTTTGATAAACCTGAATAGTACTCAGCAGGTTTTAAATTGAAAAATAAAATACCAGGTGAGCTATTAAGGCCCCTGGGCCTCTTGTTATAAATCTTTACAGTGTAATAGCTAGCGGGGGCCGGTATGGGACATGTATTGCTTTAGCAATACTCAGTATGCTTGTTATCCTGGATTTGTTCAAAGTGTTCATTGGGGTGCCACCCCAACACTTCCTGAGGAAGATAGACTTAAGCATACAAGGGGGAGCACAAGGATATCAATGCCTGTGTGTTTTTGCCCTAGTTCTTACTTGGAGTACATTGAAATGTCTTTGTTTACTTGTTTGACATGTAGCATCCATGGTTATGGTTAGGTTGTATTAATATCACCAAGCATCATACTTTCAGTGTGATGACCTGGATCAACATTTAGTTCAGGTGGTATGTCTGGTTACATAGTTCAGATGGTATATCTGGTTACATAGTTCAGGTGGTATGTCTGGTTACATAGTTCAGGTGGTATGTCTGGTTACATAGTTCAGGTGTTAGGTTGTATTTATATCACCAAGTATCCTACTTTCAGTGTGATGACCTGGATTAACATGAAGTTCAGGTGGTATGTCGATCTAGTTGTTAGTGTACACCATGATACTGGTTATTGTACCACATGATAAAAAGTCATCGTCTGTGTGATGTTTTGTTGGGGAATCTGGTAGTCATGACAGTTTATTTCTGGGAACCAAAATGAGAGTCAATATTTTGAATTGGGATCGTTATTGATCAATATCATTTTATTTTTTCTGTTAAGGAGTAGTCATGGACCAAGAGAAGGCCAAGGTGCTATTTCGCGAGGGAGCCATTTTGTTGTTCCTTGATGTACCAGAGGGTACAGAGTTTGGTATTGACTACAACTGCTGGAAAGTCGGACCTCAGTTTCGTGGTGTGAAGATGATACCACCTGGGATACACTTTGTGTACTACAGGTAAACGTCGCTCTCCTGGTAGTGTGTATTACCGGTAAATGTCCCCCTCCTGGTAGTGTGTACTACAGGTAAACGTCGCTCTCCTGGTAGTGTGTACTACAGATAAATGTCACTATCCTGTTGGTGTGTACTACAGGTAAACGTCCCTCTCCTGGTAGTGTGTACTACACGTAAACGTCCCTCTCCTGGTAGTTTGTACTACAGGTAAACGTCCCTCTCCTGGCAGTGTGTACTACAGGTAATCGTCCCCCTCCTGGTAGTGTGTACTACAGGTAAAGGTCCATCTCCTGTTAGTGTGTACTACAGGTAAAGGTCCCCCTCCTGGTAGTGTATATTACAGGTAAAGTTCCCCCTCCTGGTAGTGTATACTACAGGTAAAGGTCCCCCTCCTGGTATTGTATACTACAGGTAAAGGTCCCCCTCCTTGTAGTGTGTACTACAGGTAAACATCCCCCTCCTGGTAGTGTGTACTACAGGTAAAGTTCCCCCTTCTGGTAGTGTGTACTACAGGTAAACATCCCTCTCCTGGCAGTGTGTACTACAGGTAAAGGTCCCCCTCCTGGTAGTGTGTACTACAGGTAAAGGTCCCTCTCCTGGTAGGGTGTACTACAGGTAAACGTCGCTCTCCTGGTAGTTTGTACTACAGGTAAAGTCGCTCTACTGGCAGTGTGTACTACAGGTAATCGTCTCTCTCCTGGTAGTGTGAACTACAGGTAAACGTCGCTCTCCTGTTAGTGTGTACTAAGTGTGTACTACAGGTAAACGTCGCTCTCCTGTTAGTGTGTACTAAGTGTGTACTACAGGTAAACGTCGCCCTCCTGGTAGTGTGTACTACAGGTAATGGTCCCCCTCCTGGTAGTGTGTACTACAGGGAAACGTCGCTCTCCTGGTAGTGTGTACTACAGGTAAACGTCGCTCTCCTGGTAGTGTGTACTACAGATAAATGTCACTATCCTGTTGGTGTGTACTACAGGTAAACGTCCCTCTCCTGGTAGTGTGTACTACAGGTAAACGTCGCTCTCCTGGTAGTGTGTACTACAGGTAAACGTCCCTCTCCTGGTAGTTTGTACTACAGGTAAAGTCGCTCTCCTGGCAGTGTGTACTACAGGTAATCGTCTCTCTCCTGGTAGTGTGAACTACAGGTAAACGTCGCTCTCCTGGTAGTGTGTACTACAGGTAAAGGTCCCCCTCCTGGTAGTGTGTACTACAGGTAATGGTCCCCCTCCTGGTAGTGTGTACTACAGGTAAAGTTCCCCCTTCTGGTAGTGTGTACTACATGTAAACGTTTCCTTCCTGGAAGTGTGTACTACAGGTAAACATCGCTCTCCTGGTAGTGTGTACTACAGGTAAATGTCCCTCTCCTGGTAGTGTATACTACAGGTAGACGTCCCCCTCCTGGTAGTGTGTACTACAGGTAAACGTCCCCCTCCTGGTAGTGTGTACTATAGGTAAACGTTCCCCTCCTGGTAGTGTGTACTTCAGGTAAACGTCCCCCTCCTGGTAGTGTGTACTACAGGTAAAGGTCCATCTCCTGTTAGTGTGTACTACAGGTAAAGGACCCCTCCTGGTAGTGTATACTACAGGTAAAGTTCCCCCTCCTGGTAGTGTATACTACAGGTAAAGGTCCCCCTCCTGGTATTGTATACTACAGGTAAAGGTCCCCCTCCTTGTAATGTGTACTACAGGTAAACATCCTCCTCCTGGTAGTGTGTACTACAGGTAAAGGTCCCCCTCCTGGTAGTGTGTCCTACAGATAAACGTCTATTTCCTGGTATTGTGAATGAACTACAGGTAAACGTTGCTCTCCTGGTAGTGTGTACTACAGGTAAACATCCCCCTCCTGGTAGTGTGTACTACAGGTAAACGTCCCCCTCCTGGTAGTGTGTACTTCATGTAAACGTCTCCTTCCTGGTAGTGTGTACTACAGGTAAACATCCCCCTCCCGGTAATGTGTACTACAGGTAAACGTCCCCCTCCTGGTAGTGTGTACTACAGGTAAATGACCCTCTCCTGGTAGTGTATACTACAGGTAAACCTCCCCCTCCTGGTAGTGTGTACTACAAGTAAACGTCCCCCTCCCTGTAGTGTTTACTACAGGTAAACGTCCCCCTCCTGTTAGTGTATACTACAGGTAAAGGTCCACTCCTGGTAGTGTATACTACAGGTAAACCTCCCCCTCCTGGTAGTGTGTACTACAAGTAAACGTCCCCCTCCCTGTAGTGTTTACTACAGGTAAACGTCCCCCTCCTGTAAGTGTGTACTACAGGTAAAGGTCCACTCCTGGTAGTGTATACTACAGGTAAACGTCGCTCTCCTGTTAGTGTGTACTACAGTGTTTGTTTTTGTGATTCTCATTGTCTTGTCTATGTTTTTGATTCACATTGTCTGTATTTGTGATTCACATTGTCTATGTTTGTGATTCACATAGTCTGTATTTGTGATTCACATTGTTTTATTTGTGATTCACATTGTCTGTATTTGTGATTCACATTGTCTGTATTTGTGATTCACATTGTCTATGTTTGTGATTCACATTGTTTGTATTTGTGATCACATTGTCTGTATTTGTGATTCACATTGTCTGTATTTGTGATTTTCATTGTCTGTATTTATGATTCACATTGACTGTATTTGTGATTTTCATTGTCTGTATTTATGATTCACATTGTCTGTATTTGTGATTCACATTGTCTGTATTTGTGATTCACTTGTTTTATATGTGATTCACATTATCTGTATTTGTGATTCACATTGTCTGTATTTAGGATTCACATTGCCTGTATTTAGGATTCACATTGTCTGTATTTGTGATTCAGATTGTCTGTATTTAGGATTCACATTGTTTGTATTTGTGATTCACCTTGTCTGTATTTGTGATTCACATTGTCTGTATTTGTGATTCACATCGTCTGTATTTGTGATTCCCATTGTCTGTATTTGTGATTCACATTGTCTGTATTTGTGATTCACATTGTCTACATTCGTTTTTCAGTGCCTGTAACAAAGAAGGAGAAGCAAGTCCCAGAACTGGATTCTTTTACAACTTCAAACAAAGAGAAATCGTTGTTAGGAGATGGGACAAGACATTAGAAGGTAGTCTGAGATCAGTTTCTGTTATAACTTACTTTCAGTTAAATCAAAAACAGAAACATCGTTAAAAGTGTTTGTTTTATATGTCATGTTTTTTTTCAAATAATTTGGAAGTTTCTGTTTTGACATATGTTTTCTTGTCAATTTTTTGTTCACTTGAAAGATTAACAAATTTGACTTGTAAAATATGAAATCGATATATGTTAATAAGTAGTAGACTCAGCCCGTGTACAACACAGATAGCCGCAGTTAGATTGATACATCTGTTTTAGTTACATGATGTTAATATACTTATTATTCCCAGCCTTACAAAGTTTCCTCAGTAAATCTCAGAAATTGTTTGACATTCTTTTACAAAATGTTGATTACATGAATTGAGGTATCTTGTAGTGATTTTTAGCTCACCTGCTAGAAGGGCAAGTGAGCTTATGTCATGGTGCGGCGTCTGTCGTCGTCCTTCAACTTTTCCTTTAAACGACTTCTTCTGAAGAACGAACAGGCATAAGGCCATGATATTTGACTGAAAACTTTGTTGGTAGGAGCCAGACAAAGTTTGAGAACGAAAATGACCTTTTTTAGCTGACCTGCCCGTAGGGCAAGCAAGCCGATGTCATGGTGCGTCGTCCGTCGTCCATCCGTCGTCCGTCATAGTTCTCAACTTTTCCTTTAAATGACTTCTTCTGAAGAACGAACAGGCATTGAGCCATGATATTTGACTGAAAGCTTCGTTGGTAGGAGCCAGACAAAGTTTGAGAACGAAAATGACCTTGACATACTTTCAAGGTCACAGGGGTCAAATGTGTCAAACACTTCAAACGACTTCTTCGGAGAACTGAAAGCTGTAGAATCTTTAAATTTGGCTGGTGGCTTCCTGGGATAGAGCCCGACAAAGTTTGAGAACAAAAATGACCTTTACCTACTTTCAAGGTCACAGGGGTCAAATATGTCAAGCTCTGTAAACAACTTCTTCTTACCAACAAAGCTACCAGCCACATATTAAGATTTTATACCTTTTAATTCTGCAGATGAAGTTGTTGTCAAGTATTTGACACTTTTGACCCTGTGACCTCGAAATTAGGTCAAGGTTATTTTTTGTTCTCAGATTTATTTGGGGTCTTACTAACAAAGGTACCAGCCCCATATTGAGATTCTATACCTTTCAGTTCTTCAGAAGAAGTCATTTAAAGTATTTGACACTTTTGACCGCTGTGACCTTGAAAGTAGGTCAAGGTCATTTTCGTTTTCAAACTTTGTTTGGCTCCTACTCACGAAGCTATTACCCAAATATTAGACTCCAGGCCTGTCCATTCTTCATAACAAGTTGTTTAAAGGAAAAGTTGACTGACGATGATGGACGCCGACGGAAGAACGGATGATAGATGCCCACGCTAAAAACTGTTCAAGATAACTTGGCAAAACTTTCTGTTTACATCACACTAGTTGTGTAGAAGTGCCTTTTACTATTGGGGTCTTTTCAAAATATATAAAAGTAATTGGTTAAATTTGTTACTTAGTTCACCTCTACCTCGTGACATGACAATAAATATTAAATTATTTGAGAGTAGAGAGACAAACCAAAATTCAGCTATATCTTACAAATGTCTAGCCAAGCACTTTTCAACAAAACAAGAGGCCCAGAGGGCCTGTATCGTTCACTTGGATATCTAAGCAATCATGGCAAAATATTCTCCAAATGAGATCCAAGGGAATATGCGAGACCCCAAGGCCAATCCTTGTAGCATATCTGTATTAAATTTCTCATGCCCAGCAACTTTATGTATGGTTATGGGGTGGTAATCTCAACTGTTTCCAAGCTGTGACTCAGAAACTAGGTCCATAGGTTGTGGCCAGACCCAAGGATCAATTCTAATATCATGACTGCATTCATCTCTTTTTGCCCAGCATTTGTATTTATAGTTTTGGTGTGGGGATCTCAACCGTTTTGAAGTTATGACCCAGGGGTTAAGTCTGCAAAGGTGGGGCAGACCCTGGGATCCATTCTAATATCATGACTGCATTAGTCTCTTTATGCCCAACAATTTTATATATAGTTTTGGGGTGGGGATCTTTACCATTTTGAAGTTATGACCCAGGGGTTAAGTCTCCAAGGCTGGGGCATCCTGGAAGCATATGTGCATTCATTTCTTTATACTCAGCGATTGTATATATGGTTTTTGGGTGGGGATCTCAACTGTTTCCAAGCTATGACTAAGAAACTTGGTCCCTAGGGGTTCGGTCAGACCCCAGGGTCTATTCTAATACCATGACTGCATTCGTCTCTTTATGCCCAGCATTTGTATTTCTAGTTTTGGGGAGGGGATCTCAACTGTTTCAAAGTTATGACCATGGGACTATGCCTCCAAGGGTGGGGCCAGATCCTAGGGCCATCCTGTAAGCAACTGTGCATTCTTATCTTTATACTCAGCTCCACCATTTGTACAATTTTGAATCCCCACCTCCTAGGGATACTTCCAGTCAAATATGGATGATATCCATATCTTAGTTCCAGAGAAGAAGTCGCTTAAAGCAATCTAGCAAAATTGCCCCCTTTTTGGCCCCGCCCCCTCAGCCCCCTGGGGGGCCAGCCCCACCATTTGTACAATTTTAAATTCCCACCACCTATGGATGCTTCCAGTCAAATATGGATGATATCCATATCTTAGTTCCAGAGAAGAAGTCGCTTAAAGCAATATAGCCAAATTGCCCCCCTTTTCCCCCCCCCCCCCCCCCTCTCACAATTTTTAAAATTTCCACCACCTATGGATGCTTCCAGTCAAATATGGTTGATATCCATCTCTTGGTTCCAGAGAAGATGTCGCTTAAAGCAATATAGTCAAATTGCCCCCTTTTGGCCCTGCCCCTCAGCCCCCTGGGGGGTCAGCCCCACCATTTGTACAATTTTGAATCCTCACCACCTAGGGATGCTCCCAGTCAAATTTAGTCAAATTCCAATCAGTGGTTAAGAAGAAGTCGTTCAAAGAAATTGTTGACGCACAGACGACCGACGGACGCCATAGTATCCCATAAGATCAACTTGGTCCTTCGCACCAGGTGAGCTAACAAGCATTTACTACCGTTCATTACAACTAAACAAGCACTTACTACCTAGAATTAAAATCCCCATTGATTTTCAGTGTTTTCCTCACTTGGACTTTTATTTGCAGCTAATATGTTCCTTATCGGTGACTGCTGTAGATCGCAAAATAGCTTTGATGTAAAATTCAGACATAAACACACTTGTTTTATAGATATTGGAAAAGATGCTGTCAGTCCTGAAGATCTACAGCGTTACCATGACAACACACAAGAAATGGACAAATACCTTGGACCTTATCCATACAACAAGTAAGAATATCTTTCATCAGGCATAATTTAAAGTCTTTGTTTTGGAACTAAATTCCACCAATCCTTGTTATACTGCCATTATATATCCAGCAGAAGTTTGGCATTAAAAGAAGGGTCAACATAGGGACATGCAGATAAAAGTAATTGTTATAAATACAAGAGATCCCAGAGGGATCTTGGCGCCCACCTTTGTACCATCTTCATTAGTTCTTTGTCGGTTCGATCTTTTCTCTACTTTCCTCTAATCTGTTTGATCGAGTCATGTTAACAGTAAATGCACCTTGAGGTAACTTTTGATCTAAACTTAATACTGATGTGTATGAAAGCCAACCTTCAAAGTGAGTTTGTCATTCACACATTTACTAGTACATTACTTAATGTGAAAGAAATAGAATTGATCATTGCAATATGAGAACGATCTGTTTAGTTCTTCTTTTAATCCATTTTGTTTTTATGATCAGTCTCAAAATATAACATGCACAACGAGAGATTAAGGGGAACCTACATATAAAATTTGAGAAAGATCCCTCCCGTACTTCCCGAGGAATAGCGATAACAATTTAAGAAAGATCCCTCTAGTTCTTCCGGAGAAATAGCGGTAACAAACCCTGCACAGCTAAGGACCAAGGGGAACCTACATATAAAATTTGAGAAAGATCCCTCTGGTACTTCCAGCGAAATAGTGATAACAAACTTTCAATATCAAAATCAAAGATGGCTGCCTGTCGACCATGTTGTTTATCCGATCAGTCTCTAAAATTGCCCTGCACAGCTAGGACCAAGTAGAACCTACATATAAAATTTGAGAAAGNCGGGAACCTACATATGAAATTTGAGAAAGATCCCTTTAGTAGTTCTTGAGAAATACTGATAACAAGAGTTGTTTAGGGACGGACCACTGACGCAGGGTGATTTGAATAGCCCACCATCAGATGATGGTGGGCTGAAAATAGGATTGTAGCTTGAAAGGCTTACTAGGACCATATTTTGTCTAATATCGTGTCCGTTGTCACTTACTGGGTACTATAGTCTGCCTAATAACGTGTCCGTTGTCACTTACAGGGTACTATAGTCTGCCTAATAACAGAGGCCTCAGGCAAACAGTTCCCCAGGGTTTCCCCCTACCTCTGGATGATAGGTTTGACCGTTCCAAATATAGCCATGAAACAATTGTATACTGTTTTACAAATTGGCATCCAACTTTGTAACCTATATAGTTACATCATGGGAAGGGGTTGGGTCACTGTGACCTCTATTTGACTTTGACCTAAAGTAATAAAACAGTTTAATACAGCATACTTGCCAACCCTCCCTATTTAGGAGGGAGACTCCCGATTTTGGACCCCAAAAGTGAGCATTTTCAACCAGTGAATTTGATAACATATTTGTATTTTCTAAGATCTGATGATTTCACCTGAAAGAACAGCCCAAACAATGCCATTTAAAATATGTGAACTTTGATATCATATCACATTTTATTAGGGCTTTTCACCAACTGGTGAAAAGACCTATTGTTTTTGTTATGTTTCTTATTCTTATTCTTATTATTCTTCTTTCGTACTTTGTGGAATCTGTTTCTTTTGATTGGTAAAAGATAGGTTTATAGTCTTTAAGGTATGTTGTAGGAAAAGGTCTGAAGCTGATCAAGCAACATTTTGAAGTAGGTCAAAAATTAAATATGGCCACCATGACGTCATAGGTCAAAATCTTAAAATGGCCATAACTCAAAAACGGTTTAATTTACAGAATTGATGCAATTATATTATTTGTAGATAATCTTCGGGGCTAACTTTTATCATTACATGTTATTACAAAATATTTCAAATAAAAAAGCTCGCTATTGGGTCAAAGGTCACCATTTTTTAAAAACATTCAATTTTCATTGTTTTTGAAAAATACTTCTACAGATCGATGGAGTATGTCATTCCGATGAAATTGATGTCTTAAGTTTTCTGTAACAATTACCGTTAAGGTTGTACGCCATTTTGAAATATTTCCTTTGATCTTTTAAAAATTTCGCAATATATTAAAACTTGTTTTACTCCAATATCAATGACAAATATTTTGTTTAGTTGTAACGGGAAAAGTTTCCCTAGATGTCTTCTAACATTTGGTAACATTTTCAACTTCATCAAAAAAACAAAATGGCCACCATGACGTCATAGGGTAAAATCTTTAAAACCGCTATAACTCGAAAACCGTTGATTGTACAGAATTTGTGAAAGTAAATTATTTGTAGGTAATTTCTATATCTATCTTTTCCTCACTTTTCTCAATTAAAAAGTGCGCCTTGGGTCGAAGTTCACCAATATTTTTAAAACATTCATTTTTCATTTTTAAAACGCTGACAACATGTTAAAACTTCAACGATCTTCTTCTCCAATTCTGCCATTGCAATACCAACCACAATTGATAAATGTATTCCTTACGAAGTTATGTTTCTTTTTGGAGCAATTAATATTCCAAGATGGCCGCCACAAACTCTGATTGGCTAACAGCCTATACCAATATACTTCGTTAATGATATCAAACACGAGGTTGATCTTTGGATATCATATAGAGATAGCCAAGGGCAAACTTTTTCTTTCATACTGTTTTAACAAAAAATGTCAACTTCCGGTTTTCGGCAGGGATCAAAGTTAAAATGCACTATATTGGGTACCAACCTTAAAAAATCTTCTTCTTAAGTTCCACATGGTCTAGAGTCTTGATATTTGATAATGAAGATTCTGAGATGTCGGGGTATTAGGTTTAAAAAAATGGTTGACATTGATCAACTATCAAGGTCACAATCAAGGTCACAAACAAGTTCTACAAGGTCTAGAGTCCTACTATTTGATGCATTAACATGGTCAGATGATTGACTATCAAGTTTGAAAAAATGATTGACCTTGAATGACTTTCAAGGTCACAGAGGTCATATGTGTAAAAATATTGAAACCACTTTTTCTGAATAACCAATAACTCCAGGGTAATGATGTTTGACAAAGAAGCATGCTTGAATGAAGGACTTTAAAGTGTGTGCAAATGATTGACCTTGACCTACTCCAAATATAATTTCAAAGGTGAAAGTCAAAAACCGTTTTCATTTTTGTACGATTGTGAAGTGCTTTCAGTACTCTCAGTACTTTGATTTGTATCAAGACATCTAATACACGCTGGTAATACTACATCGATTACTACGCACTCTCAATCTTAAAAGTCGCGACAGTTTGCATCTCTACTGCGGTGGGTAAACATCAGCCTGTCTTTGGCATGGCAAACCCAACCGATATAGACAAAAACCTATTTCAATTCATCATCCTGACGTACATAGTGGACAGACTATATTTTACGGACTACCTGCATATTCAACTAAGCCCATTGGCTGCCTATATTTATCCAGTTTTTCTCCGACGTCATTTCGCACTCCGGGAATCCCGCACTACTAAGTCAGCTACTGTAGACTTTCACAAGTTATTATTAGAAGGCCAAATCAGTCCTTACAGTGAAAAGCCCGTCAAATTGTTAGCCAACAATTTCTAGGTTATGCTTTTTACTCTGAGCACGAGTAAACTCCCCCATGGAAATTTCAAAAAGTTGGCCTGTATTACAGGTTTCTGAAGCATATCAACACTACCATTGCATGTATGGACTTGACTCGGGGCGACAATATGTTGACCAGGCATATAACAGAAAAACGACATACATATTACTGAGATACAAATAACACTGGAGGTTTTCCTTTTTAGGTCACCTGAGCTTTCAGAAATCCAATATGGCCGCCACGGCCGCTATTTTGAAAAACTACTTTTAAACTTTAAGTCAAGTTATACTGGGCTAATTGAAATGAAACTTTGTTGGAATGATCGACTCATGGTCCTGACCAAGTTTTGTTATTTTTCGGGTCAATCAGAAATCCAATATGGCCGCCACGGCCGCTATTTTGAAAAACTACTTTTAAACTTTAAGTCAAGATAAACTGGGCTAATTGAAATGAACCTTTGTTGGAATGATCGACTAATGGTCCTGACAAAGTGTTGTCATTTTTCGGGTCGATCAGAAGTTCAATATGGCCGACACGGCCGCCATTTTGAAAAACTATTTCAAACTTAAAGTCAAGTTCTGCTTCGCTGATTGAACTGAAACTTTGTAGGAATGATCGACTCATGGTCCGGACAAAGTGTTGTTATTTTTCGGGTCGATCAGAAATTCAATATGGCCGACACGGCCGCCATTTTGAAACAAGAGGCCGAATGGGCCTGAATTGCACACCTGGTATAAATCTCACACTTGTAACCTTAAAAGTGATCTAAAATAAAGCTACAGGCAAAATATCAGTATTTATGATTAAAATTCATTCAAAAGAGCCTGTTATTTTTTTTTAAAAACATTTCACCCCTGTGATTGAAAGTCGAACAATGTCATTATGTTGAACACATTTTATAGCCTTTCATCTCAGGATGCAACTTGCAAAGTATCAACATCCTGGGACCCATGGTTATGCAGAAGAGGTCGTTTAAAGATTTTAAACAAATTTGACCCCTGTGACCTTGAATATAAGTCAAAGTCATTCACTTTAACAAACATAGTAGTCCTTGATCCCAGCATGCTACTGGCAAAATATCAACATCCTGAGCCTTTCGGTTATTCAGAACAAGTTCTTTAAATATTTTGAACATATTTGACCCCTGTGACCTTGAATATGATTCAAGGTCATACATTTAAACAAACTTGGTAGCCCTTGATCCAAGTATGCTACTGGCAAAATATCACCACCTTGGGCACTTTGGTTATTCAGAAGAAGTTGTTTCAAGTTTTTAACATATTTGACCCCTGTGATCTTGAATATGGGTGAAGGTCATTCATTTGAACAATCTTTGTAGCCCTTCATCCGAGTTTGCCTCTGGCCAAATATCATCACCCTAGGCCTTTCGGTTATTAAGAAGAAGTCATTTAAAGTAAAATATTGACGCCGGACCACGGCATAAGCTCACTTGACACTTCGTGCCAGGTGAGCTAAAATGTATTTCAAACTTAAAAACAAGTTATAATAGGCCGATTTAACTGAAACTCGGAGTAGGAATGATCACCTGACAAACTTAAGTTAACGTTATACTTCACTATTTTGTACTCAAATTGGTACATATTTCAACAACAAAAATAAATACTGTAGGACTCAGGTGACCGTTTCGGCCCATGGGCCTCTTGTTTTCTTTCTTGTGTTGTTTCTGGTAAATTAATAAATTTAGACACTTAAATTTTTTCCTGAATTTCAACCTTTTCACAGGTTCTCGGCCCTGTTTATGTTAAAGTGACTATATTTGTATTTTACAGCTACAAGACCTGGGTGTCACTGTGTGGCTATATCACTGACGAGCTTGCATCCCGACTCTCTCCAGAGACGGGGAAGATTGTTTCTGTGTCACAATTCGTTTCCGACAAGAGTACTAGCCAGTCCAGGAAAGAAAACAACGAAATAAATGGAAGTTTAAACAAGTCTGGAACTTTCACATCTGATGGACCGGTGTCTTTTCAGGAAGCTGAAGATCGACTTCCTGAAATGAAGACAACTCCAGGAACATCTATGCGATTCTCCATAATTCCAAAGAATAAATTTCCACCGGGAAGTTCTCCGGCAGAAATCACAAAACACAACATTGATTTAAGCTATATGCTAGAATGTATCCTAAGTACATATTGCTTAGAGAACTCAAATAACATTTTGGGAGAAATTCAATTTTCTTTCATTTGTTTTTTGTTTGGTCAGGTGTATGATGCATTTGACCAATGGAAAAAGCTGGTTCATTTGCTGTGCAGTAGTGAAGATGCATTGGCTAAACATACAGACTTATATTTAAACCTTATAACTGTTCTCCATTTTCAACTGAAAGAAATTCCAGAAGATTTCTTTGTTGACATTGTCTCTCAGGACAATTTTCTCACCTCTACTTTAAGAGAGTTCTTTACAAATATTGAGTCTGGTCAAGTCAATGAAATTCTTCAAAAGAAAGGGCTTAAATTTCGTGATCACCTTACTCTCAAATTCAAATGGGACTTCACGTGTGCTCCAGAGGACGATGAACCCGTGGTGGTTTCTTTGGTTGACTGAGTTAAAGGATCACTCCTTGTTACTGTTGTAAAATTTTATCATGATGTTACTAATAATATTAGTTACACGAATTTTTGGCAGGGTATACAGGATGGTATGACCCTAAAGGGTTTCGTATTTCCTGAGGCC
Organism: Mizuhopecten yessoensis; assembly: GCF_002113885.1. NCBI lineage: Eukaryota > Metazoa > Mollusca > Bivalvia > Pectinida > Pectinidae > Mizuhopecten > Mizuhopecten yessoensis. Next base: position 25,635 of record NW_018406973.1, on the reverse strand, counting down.
GATAGGTATATAACAGAATATTTTAATAATACAATATTTTAAAAATTTACAAGGTACTCATTATTAATATTTTATGTCATCAATTTTCAGTAATAATAGTTGAAGCCTTCTAAATATTTAGTTTAAGGTAAACTAAATATCCAGCCAATAAACACCACTGGTAATAAAATAGATGACATTTTTGTAATAAATTTCAGATGTATTTTTTGTAATTGTCTGTTACAGTAAACAATTTCAACTCATTCTATTAAAACATCTAAAAACCTGTCATTATGAAGCTTTAAGGTTATATTTGTAAACAAGAGGTCCCAGGTGGATATTAGTGCTCACCATCGTACCGAGATCCCAGAGGGATATTAGTGTTCTTTAAGGTTATATTTGTAAACAAGAGGTCCCAGGTGGATATTAGTGCTCACCAACGTACCGAGATCCCAGAGGAGTCTTAATGCTCACCATCGTACCGAGATCTCAGAGGGATATTAGTGTTCTTTAAGGTTATATTTGGAAACAAGAGGTCCCAGGTGGATATTAGTGCTCACCATCGTTCCGAGAGCCCAGAGGAGTCTAAGAGCTCACCACCGTAGCGAGATCCCAGAGGGATCTTAGTGCTCACCATCGTAGCGAGAGCCGAGAGGAGTCTTAGTGCTCGCCATCGTACCGAGAGCCCAGAGGGGTCTTAGTGCTCACCATCGTACCGAGAGCCCAGAGGGGTCTTAGTGCTCACCATTGTAGCGAGAGCCGAGAGGAGTCTTAGTGCTCACCATCGTACCGAGAGCCCAGAGGCGTCTTAGTGCTCACCACCGTAGCGAGATCCTAGAGGGATCTTAGTGCTCACCATCGTACCGAGAGCCCAGCGGAGTCTTAGTGCTCACCACCGTAGCAAGATCCCAGAGGGATCTTAGTGCTAACCATCGTACCGAGAGCCCAGAGGAGGCTTAGTGCTCACCACCGTAGCGAGATCCTAGAGGGATCTTAGTGCTCACCATCGTACCGAGATCACATAGGGGTTTCGTATTTCCTGAGGCCGATAGGTATATAACAGAATATTTTAATAATACAATATTTTAAAAATTTACAAGGTACTCATTATTAATATTTTATGTCATCAATTTTCAGTAATAATAGTTGAAGCCTTCTAAATATTTAGTTTAAGGTAAACTAAATATCCAGCCAATAAACACCACTGGTAATAAAATAGATGACATTTTTGTAATAACTTTCAGATGTATTTTTTGTAATTGTCTGTTACAGTAAACAATTTCAACTCATTCTATTAAAACATCTAAAAACCTGTCATTATGAAGCTTTAAGGTTATATTTGTCAACAAGAGGTCCCAGGTGGATATTAGTGCTCACCATCGTACCGAGATCCCATAGGGGTCTTGGAGCTCATCATCGTACCGAGAGAGTCTTAGTGCTCACCACCGTAGCAAGATCCCAGAGGGATCTTAGTGCTCGCCATCATACAGAGATCCCAGAGGAGTCTTAGTGTTCACCATCGTACCGTGATCCCCTCTGGGTCTTAGTGCTTACCATCGTACCGAGAGCCCAGAGGCGTCTTAGTGCTCACCACCGTAGCGAGATCCTAGAGGGATCTTAGTGCTCACCATCGTACAGAGATACCAGAGGAGTCTTAGTGTTCACCATCGTACCTAGAGCCCAGAGGGGTCTTAGGGTTCACCATCGTACCGAGAGCCCAGCGGAGTCTTAGTGCTCACCACCGTAGCAAGATCCCAGAGGGATCTTAGTGCTAACCATCGTACCGAGAGCCCAGAGGAGGCTTAGTGCTCACCACCGTAGCGAGATCCCAGAGGGGTCTTAGTGCTCCCCATTGTAGCGAGATCCCAGAGGGGTCTTAGTGCTCCCCATTGTAGCGAGATCCCAGAGGGGCCTTAGTGTTCACCATCGTACCGAGATCCCAGGGAGTCTTAGTGCTCACCATCGTCCCGAGAGCCCAGAGGAGTCTTAGTGCTCCCCACCGTAGCGAGATCCCAGAGGGGTCTTAGTGTTCACCATCGTACAGAGATCCCAGAGGAGTCTTAGTGTTCACCATCGTACCTAGAGCCCAGAGGGGTCTTAGGGTTCACCATCGTACCGAGAGCCCAGAGGCGTCTTAGTGCTCACCACCGTAGCAAGATCCCAGAGGGATCTTAGTGCTCGCCATCATACAGAGATCCCAGAGGAGTCTTAGTGTTCACCATCGTACCTAGAGCCCAGAGGGGTCTTAGGGTTCACCATCGTACCGAGAGCCCAGCGGAGTCTTAGTGCTCACCACCGTAGCAAGATCCCAGAGGGATCTTAGTGCTCGCCATCATACAGAGATCCCAGAGGAGTCTTAGTGTTCACCATCGTACCTAGAGCCCAGAGGGGTCTTAGGGTTCACCATCGTACCGAGAGCCCAGCGGAGTCTTAGTGCTCACCACCGTAGCGAGATCCCAGAGGGGTCTTAGTGCTCACTATTGTAGCGAGAGCCGAGAGGAGTCTTAGTGCTCACCATCGTCCCGAGAGCCCAGAGGAGTCTTAGTGTTCACCATCGTACCGTGATCCCCTCTGGGTCTTAGTGCTTACCATCGTACCGAGAGCCCAGAGGGGTCTTGGTGCTCACCATCGTACAGAGATCCCATAGAAGTCTTAGTGTTCACCATCGTACCGAGAGCACAGAGGAGTCTTAGTGCTCACCAACGTACCGAGAGCCCAGAGGAGTCTTAGTGTTCACCATCGTACCAAGATCTCAGAAGGGTCTTAGTGTTCACCATCGTACCAAGATCTCAGAGGGGTCTTAGTGTTCACCATCGTACCGAGATCCCAGAGGGGTCTTAGTGTTCACTATCGTACCGAGATCCCAGAGGGGTCTTGGTGTTCACCATCGTACCTAGATCCCAGAGGGGTCTTAGTGCTCACCATTGTAGCGAGATCCCAGAGGGGGCTTAGTGTTCACCATCGTACCGAGATCCCAGCGGGGTCTTAGTGTTCACTATCGTACCGAGATCCCAGAGGAGTCTTGGTGTTCACCATCGTACCCAGATCCCAGAGGGGTCTTAGTGCTCACCATTGTAGCGAGATCCCAGAAGGGTCTTAGTGTTCACCATCGTACAGAGATCCCAGAGGGGTCTTAGTGTTCACCATCGTACCAAGATCTCAGAGGGGTCTTAGTGTTCACCATCGTACAGAGATCCCAGAGGGGTCTTAGTGCTCACCATTGTAGCGAGATCCCAGAGGGGTCTTAGTGTTCACCATCGTACCAAGATCTCAAAGGGGTCTTAGTGTTCACCATCGTACAGAGATCCCAGAGGGGTCTTAGTGTTCACCATCGTACCGAGAGCCCAGAGGAGTCTTAGTGCTCACCATCGTAGCGAGATCCCAGAAGGATCTTAATGCTCACCATCGTACAGAGATCCCAGAGGAGTCTTAGTGTTCACCATCGTACCGTGATCCCCTCTGGGTCTTAGTGCTTACCATCGTACCGAGAGCCCAGAGGGGTCTTGGTGCTCACCATTGTACCGAGATCCCAGAGGGATATTAGTGCTCACCATCGTACCGAGATCCCATAGGGGTCTTGGAGCTCATCATCGTACCGAGAGCCCAGAGGGATATTAGTGCTCACCATCGTACCGAGATCCAAGAGGGGTCTTAGTGTTAACCATCGTACTGAGAGCCCAGAGGGATATAAGTGCTCACCATCGTACTGAGATCCCAGAGGGGTCTTAGTGTTCACCATCGTAGTGAGATCCCAAAGGGATCTTAGTGCTCACCATCGTACCGAGAGCCCAGAGGGGTCTTGGTGCTCACCATCGTACCGAGATCCCAGAGGGGTCTTAGTGCTCACCATCGTACCAAGAGCCCAGAGGAGTCTTAGTGTTCACCATCGTACCGAGATCCCAGAGGGATATTAGTGCTCACCATCGTACCGAGATCCCAGAGGGATATTAGTGTTCACCATCGTCAGTTTGATCTTTTCTCTCTTATCTGTTTGATTGATTCATGTAAATATTAAATGCACCTTGAGGTTACTTTTGATCTAAACTTCATACATCTGTGTATAAAAGACAACCTTTAAAGTGAGTTTCTTGTTTCACATATTAACTAGTACAATACTGATTGTGATAAAGGATGAATGGGAACCTACACAAACAATCCAGTACTTTCTGGAGATAGGGATAACAAGACAGTTGATGGAGGGCTAAAAAAAACATGCTAGAAAAACATTTCTTGTAACAGTTTTTATTCATTTATTGGGAAGCCCCATCTTCAGGCTTTTTAATAATACAATATTTTAAAAATGTACAAGGTACTTATATTAATATTTTATGTCATCAATTTTCAGTAATAATAGTTGAAGCCTTCTGTACAATGTATACACGCTTTGAGCACAATGTGTACAAGTGTTGACAAGCTTTACATTATAACATGTCTAACAAAACACAATGTGTACAAGTGTTGACAGGCTTTACATTATAACATGTCTAACAAATCACAATGTGTACAAGTGTTGACAGCCTTTACATCATAACATGTCTAACAAAACAAAACACAATGTGTACAAGTATTGACAGCCTTTACATTATAGCATGTCTAACAAAACACAATGTGGACAAGTGTTGACAGGCTTTGCATTATAGCATGTCTAACAAAACACAATGTGTACAAGTGTTGATAGGCTTTACGTCATAACATGTCTAACAAAACACAATGTGGACAAGTGTTGATAGGCTTTACATCATAACATGTCTAACAAAACACAATGTGTACAAGTGTTGACAGGCTTTGCATTATAGCATGTCTAACAAAACACACTGTGTACAAGTGTTGACAGGCTTTATATTATAACATGTCTAACAAAACACAATGTGTACAAGTGTTGACAGGCTTTACATCATAACATGTCTAACAAAACACAATGTGTACAAGTGTTGACAGGCTTTACATTATAACATGTCTAACAAAACACAATGACTACGTCCACATGGTAAATGATTTGGCAGAAAAAAAATAAACAAATAAAAAAATAATATTGTGTAAAACAAAACATAAAAGACTCACTGAGCACTGAAAAAGCAACTATTTACTTCAATATATGTACTTTTTTCAACTTGAAGTTTGAAAGGCAAGATTATGTAAGGTCTAATTTTATTTGTCAATCATTAAACCAGTCTGCAGTAACAAAAACTCATTTGATTGGTCAATTAATGTTCAAGATCAGACCTGATTAAGTAAAGTAAGAAACAAAAAGAATAAAAAGTTATTTCCAATTTTCTAATCCCAGCACTATAAACTGTTGGACAGGAGACAACCTTGTTATCTCCCCTTAGCATGCTACCCTTCCATCAGGGGCTGTGTTGTTTGTGCAATTTGACAATGATTTTATATTTAAAATATAATTCTTGCATGCAATAATGGAAAATAAAAAAAATACAATTAAAGGTCTATTTTGATTGGTAACTATATATATTTATATATAATTCCTTCACACTTTGTAAATCTGTCAGCATATTCAATAGAAGTCCAATCTCTGACACCTTGTTGTGTTGTGTTTTAAATACAGGGGTATCGGTGTCCACATGTTCATATGGAAGTGTATTAAAATTTCAAGCTACATTAATATCTATCATATTAAAAATTGAATCAAATTAATAGGAAGTTACTCTTTAGTGTCCAACTTGCTCATCAAAGATGAGATTCATTCATTAAATTGAAATTAATACTTTTACATTTGTGTAACAACCACTTCGATTCTTTAAAGAAACAAAACCTGGCTTTTCTGTGAAGGTTACTTCAAAAATGGCCAGAAAATAAAATCTGACGATGTATTTGTTAGAATACCCATTTCGCCAGCTAGTTTTCAATGACAATTTTCTGGTATAGGGTTAATATCCGCTGCCCCAGACTTAAACAAATTAACTGTATTATAAAATCAAGTTCACTGTAATCACACTAGAAATCAGTATTAACCCAGTGTTCATCTCGTTCATTTTTGAATAAGTAGAAATTATTGGCACACACTACATTTCATATATCAGATGTTTCATACAACTGCAGTTTATAGTTATAACTTTTTCTCTTCACCATTTTACACTGAAACAATAGGCATTCCGACCTTGGACAAGTTTACACTGAAACAATAGGAATTCCGACCTTGGACAAGTTTACTTTGGAACACTGTACCAGCTAGGAGACGTTGTAGTAAGGTGTGAGAACTAGTGCCCTCTACTTGTTATTAAATAAGTTCAAATAAATTGTAAATGACATGAACATTGGATGCTAAAATCTTCTTCCACATACATTACTGTCAATCATAGGTAACTACAGAATACCTACATTACTGGCAATCATAGGTAACTATAGAATACCTACATTACTGGCAATCATAGGTAACTACAGAATACCTACATTACTGGCAATCATAGGTAACTACAGAATACCTACATTACTGGCAATCATAGGTAACTACAGAATACCTACATTACTGGCAATCATGGTTAACTTCAAAATACTGAATTTTCCCAAACTTTTTCCACAAACCAGTATCATTTGTCGGTGATAAATGTATTATTTCCAAAAATATTTCTTAATCATCAAATTTCATTAAATATGTTTGTTTCTAAAACGCATCTGTATATATATTAGTTTTCTAAAAAAGAAATGTTTAGGAATAAAATATTAGCTATGATGATGGTATATAATATATAGTTCATTATATTTGTACAAAACATGAATAGACCTATTAGACAGTAGGATACTGCTATAAATAGACTTATTAGACAGTAGGATACCGCTATAAATAGACTTATTAGACAGTAGGATACCGCTATAAATATTATTAGACAGTAGGATATTGCTATGAATAGACTTATTAGACAGTAGGATACCGCTATAAACAAACAGTTTACACAAAATTATCACATCAATTGGGGAAACAAAGATATTGATTATACAAAAAACATTTGCATTTAACAAACTTACTCTCACTTTCAAATGAAGCAGTCAATAAACCAATGTGTATTTGATGATGTATAAAGGAGTAAAGCATTGTTAAGTGAACAGAAGCTTCAGGTGTACTGGAACTTATCTCCACAACTTATATACTATTTCTAATAATAAACTGCACCAGGTAAGAAACTTCCCAGAATGTACATAATACTAGTTAGGTAAATTACCATCTCTGTGATCATAAAGCTATGTTCAAAGAGCTTCATCTTTATACGACCTTGTGGTAACAGCTTTTCTTGTCGAGTATTTTAAAAGTTACAATATATATACTTGATGCAATAGGATCTGTGCTGAAATTATTTACAAGAGACTGCTTTGTAAACCAACCTTTCCAATGTTGAGATTTAGCCAATTTTAGAAATGTTATCAAATGGAAAACAAAAACAAAAAGAAATTACATAGAGAAAATATGGATTTTACATTTATATTACATTTAATAGAACAATAAATGTATGTATATCAAATACAGCTTTATATTGCTTTATTCGACAGAAGCTAAGCTAACACTGATCATACCCTTAAAATCTGAAAATAAGACTAAAAAAATAAATTTGTCATAAAAATAAGCCAGAGATTTCTTGCAATGAAATGTGCTAGAAATAAGCCACTGCCTATTGTTGAGAGATTTAAGGTAATGACAATGTACTGTGGATAGTTAGTACAGACTAACAAAGTTCTCCTGTCTAACCAGCGACAACAGTAGTACATCGGGTGGAACAAATTCTCAGCTGAGGATCGGGATAGAAACCGTATACATCTATGTACAGAACAATCACGAGGTAACAGAAAAATCAACACCATGTATTGATCTAGTCCTACACCGCATTCAAAGAGTCTGTGACAGCTCCAAAGAGCCAGTGACAGCTACAAAGAGCCAGTGAAAGCTCCAAAGAGTCTGTGAAAGCTCCAAAGAGTCTGTGATAGCTCCAAAGGGCCAGTGACAGCTACAAAGAGCCAGTGACAGCTCCAAGGAGTCTGTGACAGCTCCAACGAGCCAGTGACAGCTCCAAAAAGCCAGTGACAGCTCCAAAGAGCCTGTGACAGCTCCAAAGAGCCAGTGCCAGCTCCAAAAAGCCAGTGACAGCTCCAAAGAGCCAGTGCCAGCTCCAAAAAGCCAGTGACAGCTCCAAAGAGCCTGTGATAGCTCCAAAGAGCCTGTGGCAGCTCCAAAGAGTCAGTGACAGCTACAAAGAGCCTGTGACAGCTCCAAAGAGCCAGTGACTGCTCCAAAGAGTCAGTGACAGCTCCAAAGAGTCAGTGATAGCTCCAAAGAGTCAGTGACAGCTACAAAGAGCCTGTGACAGCTCCAAAGAGTCTGTGGCAGCTCCAAAGAGCCAGTGACAGCTACAAAGAGCCAGTGAAAGCTCCAAAGAGTCTGTGAAAGCTCCAAAGAGCCAGTGACTTCTCCAAAGAGTCTGTGACAGCTCCAAATAGCCAGTGACAGCTCCAAAGAGTATGTGACAGCTCCAAAGAGCCAGTGACTGCTCCAAAGAGTCAGTGACAGCTACAAAGAGCCTGTGACAGCTCCAAAGAGTCAGTGACAGCTACAAAGAGCCTGTGACAGCTCCAAAGAGCCTGTGACAGCCCCAAAGAGCCAGTGACAGCTCCAAAAAGCCAGTGACAGCTCCAAAGAGCCAGTGATAGCTCCAAAGAGTCTGTGATAGCTCCAAAGAATCTGTGACAGCTCTAAAGAGTCTGTGACAGGTCCAAAGAGTCTGTGACAGCTCCTAAGAGCCAGTGACAGCTCCAAAGCGTCTGTGACAGCTCCTAAGAGTCTGTGATAGCTCCAAAGAATCTGTGACAGCTCTAAAGAGTCTGTGAAAGCTCCAAAGAGCCAGTGACTTCTCCAAAGAGTCTGTGACAGCTCCATAGAGTCTGTGACAGCTCCAAATAGCCAGTGACAGCTCCAAAGAGTATGTGACAGCTCCAAAGAGCCAGTGCCAGCTCCAAAAAGCCAGTGACAGCTCCAAAGAGCCTGTGAAAGCTCCAAAGAGCCAGTAACAGCTCCAAAGAGTCTGTGATAGCTACAAAGAGCCAGTGACAGCTCCAAGGAGTCTGTGACAGCTCCAACGAGCCAGTGACAGCTCCAAAAAGCCAGTGACAGCTCCAAAGAGCCAGTGATAGCTCCAAAGAGCCAGTGACGGCTCCAAAGAGTCTGTGACAGCTCCATAGAGTCTGTGACAGCTCCAAAGAGCCTGTGGCAGCTCCAAAGAGTCAGTGACAGCTCCAAAGAGGCAATGACAGCTCCAAAGAGTCTGTGACAGCTCCATAGAGTCTGTGACAGCTCCAAAGAGTCAGGGACAGCTCCAAAGAGTCTGTGACAGCTCCAAAGAGCCAGTGACAGCTCCAAAGAGTCTGTGACAGCTCCTAAGAGTCTGTGATAGCTCCAAAGAGCCAGTGACAGCTCCAAAGAGTCAGTGACAGCTCCAAAGAGCCAGTGACAGCTCCAAAGAGTCTGTGAAAGCTCCAAAGAGTCTGTGATAGCTCCAAAGAATCTGTGACAGCTCTAAAGAGTCTGTGACAGGTCCAAAGAGTCTGTGACAGCTCCAAAGAGCCAGTGACAGCTCCAAAGAGTCTGTGATAGCGAAAAGTTGGGATGCAGTTGCCTTAAAGCCTGTAGTTAGAAAGCCTTGATGTGTTATCCAGGACCCTGTTTGTCCCTGCAGTCTAGTTAGAAGCCTTGATGTGTTATCCAGGACCCTGTTTGTCCCTGCAGTCTAGTTAGAAGCCTTGATGTGTTATCCAGGACCCTGTTTGTCCCTTCAGTGTAGTTAGAAGCCTTGATGTGTTACCCAGGACCCTGTTTGTCCCTGCAGTGTAGTTACATCAGAAAGCCTTGATGTGTTATCCAGGACCCTGTTTGTCCCTTCAGTGTAGTTAGAAGCCTTGATGTGTTACCCAGGACCCTGTTTGTCCCTGCAGTGTAGTTAGAAGCCTTGATGTGTTATCCAGGACCCTGTTTGTCCCTGCAGTGTAGTTAGAAGCCTTGATGTGTTATCCAGGACCCTGTTTGTCCCTGCAGTGTAGTTAGAAGCCTTGATGTGTTATCCCTGTTTGTCCCTGCAGTGTAGTTATATCAGAAAGCTTTGAGGAAGTTAGCATGTCTGTTGAGGACCACTTTTACACATTCTAATCACAGTAGATTTTGTGCAGTTATTATTTTCGCTTTATTTACAACCTGGAAAATGTGCAAACGAAAACCCTTAGAACCTCTCTGACAAGAGATTTATAGTTTGTAACAGTTTTTTTTTGTTTTCCAGTATTTTACCCCTTTTCCATTCTGGAAACATTAAACAGAATTGAGCATATTTCTTGAACGTATGTATGATTTATCATGACATTTTCTTAATGAATAAATAAGCTTAAGATATATGATGATCTCGCATTAAAACATATAACAGATCAGGGATTAAAATACTGGAGAGACCCTGATCCACAGCAGCAGAATCAGTATCACAGATACAAAGAGCAAAATCTGATTCAATCAAATGCTTTTCAAAAGCAGAAAAAGATATGAACATTAACTGAATTATTATGCAGTATTCACAGTGTAGTGTATGGCGGTGAGAAGTCGACATTTAATCCACTCCTATACACACCACCAACTGAAATACTGAAATGCCAATGGATGATATAACAAAAATAATGCAAGTAGCAAAGATGATAAACTTCATTATAATCGATGTTGATACATGAGTTCAGGAAAATATTTTACATTGAAATAATTTATCCATAAATTTGACCAAACAGTAAAACCTGCCTTTTAGACTACAAACTAATAGCTACATGCTATCTATAACTACAGTCAAACTTTCTTACAGATTGCCTGTCTTTTACTACCACCTGTCTATACCTAACAACTTTATAATTCCCTATTGTCCTTTTTGAACTTGTGATAGGAGCCTCTATTAATGGTTACATGGCCGTTATAAAACATGGTTTCCAGCTGTCTACAATGATAAATTGTACATTAACATTGCAGCTCCCTGATCAATAGGAGTTCATATTGACAACTACTGAAGTTTAGTTTATTAGTAAGGGGTAGATATTAGTCACACCACAGACACAACATTCTTCAAATGACAAATTCAACACTGTACAGGGTTTCAGCTTTTCCACATAAACAGTGAAAAAGAACTTTTCCAAAATATAAGCTGTACAACTACTTAGTGTTCACTTGGTGATGAGATTGACTTGTGAGAGGGGATTTCCATGGTGATGAAGAAGCAGGTGTTAATTAACATAAGTTAGGATGCTTAGTCCATTAAACATTACTTGGTAATGAACTCTAACAGGAAACTGTTGTACTTAATACCCACATCCCCAGTATTTCATAATGGAACCATCCAAGCTTTCAAAGGATGAATCTATAATATTTCAAGGGGAGTACATTGAACAATTTGTTAAATTTCATCCTAGATGAAATATAAAAATGACTAAATGATTCACAAACTATGAAATTTCGTTTCATATAAGCTTAACAATAAATAAATGAGGGGTGTAACATTAGAAATTGTTCCATTTCATTGTAGGACGACAATCTACCAAATCCTGGTTCAATACATTCTAGGACAATCTACCAAATCCTGGTTCAATACATTGTACGATGACAATCTACCAAGTCCTGGTTCAATACACTGTAGGACAATCTAACAAATCCTGGTTCAATACATTGTAGGACAATCTAACAAATCCTGGTTCAATACATTGTAGGACAATCTACCAAATCCTGGTTCAATACATTGTACGATGACAATCTACCAAATCCTGGTTCAATATATTGTAGGACAATCTATTAAATCCTGGTTCTTTACATTGTACGATGACAATCTACCAAATCCTGGTTCAATACACTGTAGGACAATCAAACAAATCCTGGTTCAATACATTGTACGATGACAATCTACCAAATCCTGGTTCTATACATTGTAGGACAATCTAACAAATCCTGGTTCAATACATTGTAGGACAATCTAACAAATCCTGGTTCAATACATTGTAGGACAATCTAACAAATCCTGGTTCAATACATTGTAGGACAATCTACCATGTCCTGGTTCAATACATTGTAGGACAATCTACCATGTCCTGGTTCAATACATTGTAGGACAATCTACCAAGTCCTGGTTCAATACATTGTAGGACGACAATCTACCAAATCCTGGTTCAATACATTGTGGGACAATCTACCAAATCCTGGTTCTTTACATTGTGAACAATTGATCAAATCCTGGTTCAATACATTGAAGGACAACAATCTAACAAATCCTGGTTCAATACATTGTAGGACAATCTAACAAATCCTGGTTCAATACATTGTAGGACAATCTACCATGTCCTGGTTCAATACATTGTAGGACAATCTACCATGTCCTGGTTCAATACATTGTAGGACAATCTACCAAATCCTGGTTGATTACATTGTGAACAATTGATCAAATCCTGGTTCAATACATTGAAGGACAACAATCTAACAAATCCTGGTTCAATACATTGTAGGACAATCTACCATGTCCTGGTTCAATACATTGTAGGACAATCTACCAAGTCCTGGTTCAATACATTGTAGGACAATCTACCATGTCCTGGTTCAATACATTGTAGGACAATCTACCAAGTCCTGGTTCAATACATTGTAGGACAATCTAACAAATCCTGGTTCAATACATTGTACGATGACAATCTACAAAATCCTGGTTCAATACACTGTAGGACAATCTACCAAATCCTGGTTAAATACATTGTAGGACGACAATCTACCAAATCCTGGTTAAATACATTGTAGGACGACAATCTACCAAATCCTGGTTCTATACATTGTAGGACAATCTACCAAATCCTGGTTGATTACATTGTGAACAATTGATCAAATCCTGGTTCAATACATTGAAGGACAACAATCTAACAAATCCTGGTTCAATACATTGTACGATGACAATCTACCAAATCCTGGTTCTATACATTGTAGGACAATCTACCAAATCCTGGTTCTTTACATTGTGAACAATTGATCAAATCCTGGTTCAATACATTGAAGGACAACAATCTAACAAATCCTGGTTCAATACATTGTAGGACAATCTACCAAGTCCTGGTTCAATACATTGTAGGACAATCTAACAAATCCTGGTTCAATACATTGTACGATGACAATCTACCAAATCCTGGTTAAATACACTGTAGGACAATCTAACAAATCCTGGTTCAATACATTGTAGGACAATCTACCAAGTCCTGGTTCAATACATTGTAGGACGACAATCTAACAAATCCTGGTTCAATACATTGTAGGACAATCTAACAAATCCTGGTTCAATACATTGTACGATGACAATCTACCAAATCCTGGGTCAATATATTGTAGGACAATCTATTAAATCCTGGTTCTGTACATTGTACGATGACAATCTACCAAATCCTGGGTCAATATATTGTAGGACAATCTATTAAATCCTGGTTCTGTACATTGTACGATGACAATCTACCAAATCCTGGGTCAATATATTGTAGGACAATCTATTAAATCCTGGTTCTGTACATTGTACGATGACAATCTACCAAATCCTGGTTAAATACACTGTAGGACAATCTAACAAATCCTGGTTCAATACATTGTACGATGACAATCTACCAAATCCTGGGTCAATATATTGTAGGACAATCTATTAAATCCTGGTTCTGTACATTGTACGATGACAATCTACCAAATCCTGGTTCAATACACTGTACGACAATCTACCAAGTCCTGGTTCAATAAATTGTAGGATGACAATCTACCAAATCCTGGTTCAATACATTGGAGGACGACAATCTACCAAATCCTGGTTCAATACATTGTAGGACAATCTACCAAATCCTGGTTCTATACATTGTAGGACAATCTACCAAATCCTGGTTCTATACATTGTAGGACAATCTAACAAATCCTGGTTCAATACATTGTACGATGACAATCTACCAAATCCTGGGTCAATATATTGTAGGACAATCTATTAAATCCTGGTTCTTTACATTGTACGATGACAATCTACCAAATCCTGGTTCAATATATTGTAGGATGACAATCTACCAAATCCTGGTTCAATACACTGTAGGACAATCTACCAAGTCCTGGTTCAATAAATTGTAGGATGACAATCTACCAAATCCTGGTTCAATACATTGTAGGACGACAATCTACCAAATCCTGGTTCAATACATTGTAGGACAATCTACCAAATCCTGGTTTAATACATTGTAGGACAATCTACCAAATCCTGGTTCAATACATTGTAGGACGACAATCTACCAAATCCTGGTTCAATACATTGTAGGACAATCTACCAAATCCTGGTTCAATACATTGTAGGATGACAATCTACCAAATCCTGGTTCAATATATTGTGAACAATTGATCAAATCCTGGTTCAATACATTGAAGGACAATCTACCAAATCCTGGTTCAATACATTGTAGGACAATCTACCAAATCCTGGTTCAATATATTGTGAACAATTGATCAAATGTGGTAATACATTGTAGGACAATCTACCAAGTCCTGGTTCAATACACTGTAGGACAATCTACCAAATCCTGGTTCAATACACTGTAGGACGACAATCTACCAAGTCCTGACGATGACATAAACATCACTGTCACACAATGTTTCTCACTATGATGGACAATATTGAAAACTCTTTTCTCAAACTTTTGGTACATTTCAGTGACCTGGTGACCTGGTGACCTGGTGAAGCTGGTCATACGACTCCGTTCTAGTTGACCAAGTACTGATGACTACCACTAGAGTGACTTCGTGAGGTGTTAATTATCTAAGTACAAAGTATTACTATGATGTCACTATTAGTCAAATGATTGAAGACCTAAACTAAGATGTCAGACAATATTGTCCATTAAAATTTCAGCGTTAACCTCACCCTAACGTATTGAAACAACCATCTAAGTACCTGGAAAAGTCCATTATGAAAAAGTGGAAGAGCATAGGTTAACATAAAAATTCAAAAACTAAAATGAGGAATTAAATTAATATTCAACTTCCCCAAAATCAATTGAAGAGAAGTATCCTCTGTGTAGGTGATCACTATTCATGAGCCTACATCTCCGTGCTGACGTTTCTCACAAATGTTTTGAGAATTTCCTCGGCCATCTGAATGTTATTTCTGGCCACACGTAGAGCGTCCACTACTTGTAGTCTGTCGTAACCTTTAGCTATGAGAACATCCACACGCACCTCGTCAACACTGTTCTCATTTACATTGTCCGAGATTTCGTTGGCCTTATCACGATTACGTACAGGAAGTGGTATATCACTGCGGGTACTAGCACCACTCTCTAACTTCCTGTGAAAGACAAAAAAGTAGATAACATACAATTCTGTTTTAATCTATTTTAGAAACTCTACATATTTATCAATATCATAATAGTTATCATAATTCTACATATTTATCAATATCAAAATAGTTATCATAATTCTACATATTTATCAATATCAAAATAGTTATCATAATTATATATATTTATCAATATCATAATAGTTATCATAATTCCACATTATATTTATCAGTAAAGAGGTTTTGATTCTCCACACCGAAATTATATAATTTTTTGTGGATAAAGCCTATTGAGGGTATTGGATAATTTCAACTGTTTCCATGTTATGATCAATAAAATAATGAAATATGTTACCTATATCCAACTCCTCTGTCGCACTGAGCATGAGAAGTCCCAAAATAGTTCTAAGGGTCATTCCATTGAAAATATAATGAAGTATCAATTTCACTGAACAGCATTCTCAATTTGAAAATATTAGCTTCTATTAATATTTGGTGTTTTATGATGTTTCAGTAGGACCCCTTTGTCTTACCGGTTATTTTCTGGGGGCTTCCTTGGTGCAGGTAATGGAGGCAGGTCGTAATCCGTGGGGACGTGCCTCAGTGGGGCGTTCGCTCCCATACCTGTTAGTGAAAAAATAGTTCCTGTAAAAACAAGATCATGAAAAGGGAGATGAAGTAAGCCAAGCAAAAGCAAGCAAGGGTAAAAGATCAAGCAACTAAACCAAAATGGTGAAGATAACTTAACAGGCACACCTGGTTCTTGTTAGTCCAGACAGTTTTTGCTTAAAGATCAATTTATAATTTATTGTTATTGCTTTATGACATTTCATCTAAACTATTTCATCTAATCTATTCTTTTTCAAGACACAAGATTTCCACTAAATCATAGGTAATTAATAAATAATCAATATGTAAATATATAAACCGGACCCTGTGTTATACGATATATAAACCAGACCCTGTGTTATACGATATATAAACCAGACCCTGTGTTATACGATATATAAACCAGACCCTGTGTTATACGATATATAAACCAGACCCTGTGTTATACGATATATAAACCAGACCCTGTGTTATACGATATATAAACCAGACCCTGTGTTATACGATATATAAACCAGACCCTGTGTTATACGATATATAAACCAGACCCTGTGTTATACGATATATAAACCAGACCCTGTGTTATACGATATATAAACCAGACCCTGTGTTATACAATATATAAACCAGACCCTGTGTTATACGATATATAAACCAGACCCTGTGTTATACAATATATAAACCAGACCCTGTGTTATACGATATATAAACCAGACCCTGTGTTATACAATATATAAACCAGACCCTGTGTTATACGATATATAAACCAGACCCTGTGTAATGTCTGGATAGACTCTAACCTTGTAATGGTTGTCATACTGTTTCATTCAAAGCTGTGTTGGACCAATACCTGACTATGAGGGTTAAATAGCTCAGTTTTCACTTTACCGGAAATAAGTTCCTATGGACAAGGTAAATAGATGTACTGAAGTGACCTAGATCTGCTGAAGTGACCTAGATCTGCTGAAGTGACCTAGATCTGCTGAAGTGACCTAGATCTGCTGAAGTGGTCAATACCATTACTTCAGTCCGCAGATCAGATTTTATGATTTTTTTTGTATTGGTATGAAATTAAACCTTTGATTAATATCGATTGTTATAAACAGATATTGATATTTTAAGTAAAAAGACAAGAGGCCAAGAGAAGGATATGTGGTAACACCGTGGGTATTGACCTGTATAAGGACACAATGCTGCAAAGTGCAAGAAGGCAAGAAATTTCACAATGAAAAACAAAAATAATAAAAAGTCACACAAACAAAAAATGGAAGAGATAAAGACAAGACAAGACCTGAACAATATTTGAAAGAATAGAAATATTTGTGATCAATACAATAAGTTGAGTCCTCTAAGATCAGTAATAATTGTGATCAATACAATAAGTTGAGTCCTCTCACTGGTGATTGGAAAAGGAGTAAAATACTCAGAATTGAGCAAAATAAAATGTTTAGGGGTAAAATAAAACGTCTAGGAGTAAAATAACCTGGAAAAGAGTAAAATTTTACCCCG
>NW_018406973.1:3970-5035 GCF_002113885.1 Mizuhopecten yessoensis | reverse complement strand
TCTAGGAGTACTTTAACTTGTCAAAGGGGTAAAATAACCCGGATAAAGGTAAAATAAAACATATGGGGTAAAATTTTACTCCTTTCCAGGTTATTTTACTCCTAGACGTTTTATTTTACCCCTAAACATTTTATTTTGCTCAATTCTGAGTATTTTACTCCTTTTCTAATCACCAGTGTCTAAGATCAGTAATAATTGTGATCAATACAATAAGTTGGGTTCTCTAACATCAGTAATAATTGTGATCAATACAATAAGTTGAGTCCTCTAAGATCATTAATAATTGTGATCAATACAATAAGTTGAGTCCTATCGATCAGTCATAATTGTGATCAATACAATAAGTTGAGTTCTCTAAGATCAGTAATAATTGTGATCAATACAATAAGTTGAGTTCTCTAAGATCAGTAATAATTGTGATCAATACAATAAGTTGACTCCTCTCGATCAGACATCATTGTGATCAATACAATAAGTTGAGTTCTCTAAGATCAGTAATAATTGTGATCAATACAATAAGTTGAGTCCTCTCGATCAGTCATAATTGTGATCAATACAATAAGTTGAGTTCTCTAAGATCAGTAATAATCGATATTATAAGGTATCAGTACAGTAACTGTACATGAAATATGATGGGGACAATGTGACAGAGAACAAACCTACCCGTCATTACTACCCAACGGGCAATGACCACCGTCATAACTACCCAAGGGGCAATGACCACCGTCATTACTACCCAAGGGGCAATGACAACCGTCATTACTACCCAAGGGGCAATGACCACCGTCATAACTACCGAAGGGGCAATGACCACCGTCATTACTACCCAAGGGGCAATGACCACCGTCATTACTACCCAAGGGGCAATGACCACCGTCATAACTACCAAAGGGGCAATGACCACCGTCATTACTACCCAAGGGGCAATGACCACCGTCATTACTACCCAAGGGGCAATGACCACCGTCATTAGTACCAAAGGGGCAACGACCACCGTCATTACAACGCAGAGGGCTGATACAGGTTTTGGTGTGTGATACAGTGAGGGCTGATACAGGTTTTGGT
>NW_018406973.1:1422-2166 GCF_002113885.1 Mizuhopecten yessoensis | reverse complement strand
AGGGCTGATACAGGTTTTGGGGTGTGATACGGCGAGGGCTGATACTGGTTTTGGGGGGTGATACGGTGAGGGCTGATACAGGTTTTGGGGTGTGATACGGCGAGAGCTGATATGGGTTAATTAGAGCAATAGTGTCGTATCGCATATACAAAAAAAACGTATTTATTAGTAAGTATGTAATGAATAACAATACTTCCATCAGAGACAAATAATAAGAATGATTTTAAAAGAAGTAAAAATTCAAAAAGGATGTCCTTGTTAACCTAGGTTAGAAAAAAATATATCTCAAACATTGGGAATGTAATCTTCATTTGTTGAAAAACAAAATAAAACCAATACCTACTACTTCCATTACTTTTTATATCCAATAGGTGAAGACATTTGCTTTCTTGTGTTAATGTTATTTTTATTAACACTCAGTCCTATCCCGACAACAAGAAAATAGATTCCGGATTCCATATAAGTGTCCAGTTTCTATTTTATAGTCTCGACTTACATTTCCGTTTTGTTAAACCATGTTTACGATTGTAGTGAACTAACAGCTCCTAGGTGGGTATTTAGTGTTTATACACGTGCACACTGTCATCACAATTAGCAACTAGGCCCCACTGGACAGGGGATCTCTGATTTAATTGAACAGTTCACACATCAGTAGGCATGACAGCTGCAAGCCATTCACCACAAAACGGCCGGCCATTCACCACTACTTTCACACCTAGGATATGCCTGGACTGTAATTAAGTG
>NW_018406973.1:0-408 GCF_002113885.1 Mizuhopecten yessoensis | reverse complement strand
CCCACACTTTTCCATTGTGAGAGGTGGGAAGTATGCAGTAATAAGATCTACCAAACATTGTTTCTTTTCACAAGACCGATTAAAATTTGTGAGAAATGTATGGGCCTACACCCGATGCTTCAAACAACATGTTGGACAAAGAAAAAAACTATGGAAACATTGCAGTTTTAAGTAAATTTAGCAAATTAAAGAAGTTTTCCAGATTGTAATTGAGCGCTTACTTTTTCACCAAAATCTATCAACTTTCGAAATTTTTCGATTATCGTAACACCACAAGATAAAGTCCACAAAATATGTGATGTAGTCCACATAAAATGTGATGTAGACCACAAAAACATTTCGATACAGAACAATTTATATATAGTACAGTACCCTAACCTGTGATGTAGTACCCGGTATAAACCGTAC
>NW_018406972.1:5188-5825 GCF_002113885.1 Mizuhopecten yessoensis | reverse complement strand
CGCTAAATAATTATGTGCATATATGGCTGAACTTCAAATTTAGCCACAGTCTTTGTATATTATTAGTTATACAGGTCTTTGGCAGGGTACATGGTCTCATGTTCGCTGTCAGGACCTTATGTACCCTGAGCCGAAGGCTGTCATACTGCAAAGCAATGTTCAAGCGTTGTCGTCTTGTAAAGACTCTCATTCTGTTTCCTTGCATCGAGAGAAAAATGGCCCAATGCCTCGTCTAATCTTGGCTTCGAGAAGTCCTCAAAATCTTTGTCTTCCTCCTTTTCGCTTAAGTATGCTCTGAAGGTTTTGCTTGCTGAATTGTTACTTTTCTTTGTGTTTGTAGGTATAAGTGACGCCCGTTTTGTCTCAATTTCACTCTCCGTGTGGCTTGCAAACCGTTTCGCCATTTTGTTCATTGTTGACATTAGCAGACGAACGTTCTCCGGTGTGTTCAATTCGAATCTGCGAGTTATCTCCCTTACAACAGGCGCGCGTGCTCTTATGTACCCCGGCAAGGATACTAACATAGCTTCAGGTACCTTGGCAATTCGACCAATCACCGTGCGACATTTTTCTTTGCAGTATGACAATGTACATGATTACAAAGTTTGATAACATTTGATGCGCATTAACTATATAT
>NW_018406972.1:3227-4008 GCF_002113885.1 Mizuhopecten yessoensis | reverse complement strand
TTTATATTCGGGCAGGATAATGTGGAGTTCGCTGGTTTTGAGATATCCTCGGACAGTGTCCGGCCATGCCCAAGATACCTGGAAGCTATTCGTAACTTCCCTACCCCAACGAACATTACGGATGTCAGATCTTGGTTTGGCCTCGTGAATCAGGTATCTTATGCCTTCAGTATGGCACAACAGATGCTTCCATTTCGGAAACTACTCCAACAGGGAACGCCCTTTCAATGGACTGACGACCTGGAGAAGCTGTTCCAGGCCTCTAAGACTCAGATAATCCAGGATATTGAAAATGGGGTTCGTATCTTCGACCGAAAGAAACCGACATGCCTAGCTACGGATTGGTCAAAAATGGGTATTGGCTTCTGGCTATTCCAGAAACATTGTAACTGCCTAGGCGTGCAACCTTTCTGCTGTAAAACTGGATGGAAACTGATGTAACCACTACTTCGGATCCTGGAAAATCGCTCCCTCGAGGACATCACTAATTCGAGGCTCCGGAACCTGAAGGAAAAAACGCTGCGTTATAGATTCCATATGGTCCACATACCTGGTGCAAAACATCGGGCCGCCGATTGCCTTTCTATACATCCTAGCGGTGCCCCAGAAATACTCCTCCTACCTGATGACATCCCATCTTCATCTGATGGTCTCAATGTGATCCGGACTTTTGAGGCCCCAGACGACTTAGAGGACACTTTAGTGGCTGCTGCTGAATCCTCGCTGTCATCTCTTGGCGTGCGGGCCGTCACTTTGGATAGGGTTCGGGTTGCCACAGCTG
>NW_018406972.1:1011-1676 GCF_002113885.1 Mizuhopecten yessoensis | reverse complement strand
TGTACCCTTGTTTTATTTACAGATGACTGTGGTCATTGTTATGAAATAAAACGTGACAAATAGAACTGGTTCTTATTTAATTTGTAATGGGACATTTACTTTTGAAGCACAACTGCAGGCTTGGGTGATGTTGAACAGGTGTATCCAAGTTATAAACTTGATTCGTCCCTCATTTCTAAAATTTCTATAAATAAAAGTATTCCCATATTCCGACTATATTCCCTCCCATTGTCCGAAACAGAAGACACAGTCCTCGGCCGCACGCGCCATTTTCACAACGTGAACAATTGACTTTGTTCAGTTTTCAATACGTCTTAATCAGGTATGTAATTTTACATGGCTACGCATTCTACGTTCCTATCACGTTTATATATAAATTGTTGCATAACTAAGCAAATTTTAACATTGCTTTTGTTACATATGCATTTATCGTGATTGGATTTGGGTCCTTCCACCTCGGGTATTAGCATCCCGGACCTTAGTTTTATATTCTGACATCGTTCATGTCAATAATAGTTCCTTCTTTTTTCAAGAATATAATAATACCATGCCAATTAACTGGATAAGAAAAAATATACATAATGCTTGTTATACGTCATAGCCGCATCGCAAAATCCGTCAAACCGAAGCGAAGCGTTTACGAACAATTTACCTCGTGCTCCATA
>NW_018406972.1:0-408 GCF_002113885.1 Mizuhopecten yessoensis | reverse complement strand
ATATTTAACTTCATACAATATCTTCATAATTGTATTAGTAGGTAACAGAATAAATAATGTTATATTTGTATGAAATTGAGGTACTGGGACAAAATACTTAGTAGAAAATACTAATGACAGCGGACGTCCATTTTTTAAAAGTGATGCGCCTAAAGGCGGGAAATAGAGAGTGCTACCATAGTGACTAGCCTAGGCCTGATGGAAGTTGAATGTGCAGTTATTGAAATTGCTGTTTGTAAGCAAACCAGAGGTTTGTACAGATGACATGTACATTGTATGATGTGGATAAATTGTTTGTCGACCGAGTGACTGTTGATGTAACATTTGGGAGACGAGATATCGGACCTACATTTCTAGGAAAGATAAGACGAGAAATAAGGAAAAGAGACCGACTACTAAAATTATTTA
>NW_018406971.1:352967-360520 GCF_002113885.1 Mizuhopecten yessoensis | reverse complement strand
AGAAACGCTGGGAAATATTGTAGGAACAATTAGAAACACTGGAAGATATTGTAGGAACAGTTAAAAACACTGGGTCATATTGTAGGAACAGTTATTTATTCTGGGAGATATTGTAGGAACAGTTAGAAACACTGGAAGGTATTGGAGGAACAGTTAGAAACACCGGGAATTATTGTAGGAACAGTTAGAAACACTGGGAGGTATTACATTAACACGGTCTGGTGTTATACATAAACATGGTTTTGTGTTGTTCATAAACACGGTCTTTTGTTAGACATAAAAACAGTCTGGTGTTATACATTAAACACGATCTTATGTTAAACATAAACACGGTCTGGTGTTATACATCAACACATTCTTGTGTTATACATAAATACGGTCTTGTGATATGCATAAACACGTTCTAGTGTTATACATAAACAGGGCATTGTTTTATACATAGACACGATCTTATGTTAAACATAAAATCGGTCTGTATAACACCAGACCGTGTTTATTTATTACACCAGACCGTGTTTATGTATCACACAAGGTCGTATTTATGTATAACACAAAACCGTGTTTATGTATAACATAATGCCCTGTTTATGTATAACACAAGACCGCATTTATGTTTAACATAAGATCGTGTTTATGTATAACACAAGACCGCATTTATGTTTAACATAAGATCGTGTTTTTGTATAAAACAAGACCGCATTCATGTATAGCACATGACGTGTTGATGTATAACACCAGACCGTGTTTATGTATAACACAAGACCGTGTTTATGTATGATACAAGAAAGTTTTTATGTATATCACCAGACCGTGTTCATGTATAACACCAGACCGTGTTTATTTATAACACCAAACCGTGTTAATGTATAACACAAGACCGTGTTTATTTATAACACCAAACCGTGTTTATGTATAACACAATGCCTTGTTTATGTATAACACCAGACGTTGTTTCTGTAATAATATCAGGTGTTATTTTCTGTTATAATACCAAACATGGTTTCTGTTATAATACCAGGTGTTGTTTCTGTTATAATACCAGACTTTGTTTCTGTTACATACCAAACTTTGTTTCCGTTATATTACTAGACATTGTTTCTGTTATAATACCAGACTTTTTTTCTGTTATAATACCAGATGTTGTTCCTGTTAAAATACCAGACGTTGTTTCTGTTATAAAACAAGACGTTGTTTCTGTTTTAATACCAGACATTGTTTCTGTTATTACACCAGATGTTGTTCCTGATAAAATACCAGATGTTGTTTCCGTTATAATATCAGAAAATGTTTCTGTTATAACTATAGGTGTTGTTTCTGTTTTAATACCAAACATTTTTTTCTGTTATAAAACATGACTTTGTTTCTGTTATAATACCCGACGCTGTTTCTGTTATAATACCAGACGTTGATCCTGTTGTAATACCAGATGTTGTTTCTGTTATAATACCAGGCGTGTTTTCTGTTATAAAACAAGACGTTGTTTCTGTTATAAACAAGACGTTGTTTCTGTTAAAAAACAAACTTTGTTTTTGTGTTAATACCAGACATTGTTTCTGTTATTACACCAGATGTTGTTCCTGATAAAATAACAGATGTTGTTTCCGTTATAATATCAGAAAATGTTTCTGTTATAACTATAGGTGTTGTTTCTGTTTTAACACCAAACATTTTTTTCTGTTATAAAACATGATGTTGTTTCTGTTATAATACCTGTTTTAATACCAAACATTTTTTTCTGTTATAAAACATGATGTTGTTTCTGTTATAATACCAGGCGTTGTTTCTGTTATAAAACAAGACATACACTGTGCTGTTTCTGTTATAATACACTGAGCTGTTTCTGTTATAATACCCGACGCCGTTTCTGTTATAATATCAGACGTTGTGTCTGTTATAATATCAGATGTTGTTTCTGTTATAATACCAGATGACGTTTCTATTTTAATACCAGACTTTGTTTCTGTTATGATACACTGTGCTGTTTCTGTTATAATACCCGACGCCGTTTCTGTTATAATATCAGACGTTGTGTCTGTTATAATATCAGATGTTATTTCTGTTATAATACCAGATGTTGTTTCTGTTATAATACCAGGCGTTGTTTTTGTTATAAAACAAGACTTTATTTCAGTTATACAACCAGACGTTGTTTCTGTTATAATACCAGACGTTGTTCCTGTTGTAATACCAGTCGTTGTTTCTGTTATAAAACAAGACATACACTGTGCTGTTTCTGTTATAGGACAAGACGTTGTTTCTGTTATAAAACCAAACTTTGTTTTTGTGTTAATACCAGACATTGTTTCTGTTATTACACCAGATGTTGTTCCTGATAAAATAACAGATGTTGTTTCCGTTATAATATCAGAAAATGTTTCTGTTATAACTATAGGTGTTGTTTCTGTTTTAACACCAAACATTTTTTTCTGTTATAAAACATGATGTTGTTTCTGTTATAATACCAGATGACGTTTCTGTTTTAATTCCAGACGTTGTTTCTGTTATAAAACCAAACTTTGTTTTTGTGTTAATACCAGACATTGTTTCTGTTATTACACCAGATGTTGTTCCTGATAAAATACCAGATGCTGTTTCCGTTATAATATCAGAAAATGTTTCTGTTATAACTATAGGTGTTGTTTCTGTTTTAACACCAAACATTTTTTTCTGTTATAAAACATGATGTTGTTTCTGTTATAATACCAGGCGTGGTTTCTGTTATAAAGCAAGACGTTATTTCAGTTATAATACCAGATGATGTTCCTGTTTTAATACCAGACATTGTTTCTGTTATTACACCAGATGTTGTTCCTGATAAAATACCAAATGTTGTTTCCGTTATAATATCAGAAAATGTTTCTGTTATAACTATAGGTGTTGTTTCTGTTTTAATACCAAACATTTTTTTCTGTTATAAAACATGACTTTGTTTCTGTTATAATACCCGACGCCGTTTCTGTTATAATATCAGACGTTGTGTCTGTTATAATATCAGATGTTATTTCTGTTATAATACCAGATGTTGTTTCTGTAATAATATCAGGCGTTGTTTCTGTTATAATATCAGATGTTGTTTCTGTTATAATATCAGATGTTGTTTCTGTTATAATATCAGATGTTGTTTCTGTTACAATACCAGATGTTGTTTCTGTAATAATATCAGGCGTTGTTTCTGTTATAATATCAGATGTTGTTTCTGTTATAATACCAGGCGTGTTTTCTGTTATAAAACAAGACGTTGTTTCTGCTTTAATACCAGACATTGTTTCTGTTATTACACCAGATGTTGTTCCTGATAAAATACCAGATCCTGTTTCCGTTATAATATCAGAAAATGTTTCTGTTATAACTATAGGTGTTGTTTCTGTTTTAATACCAAACATTTTTTTCTGTTATAAAACATGATGTTGTTTCTGTTATAATACCAGGCGTGTTTTCTGTTATAAAACAAGACGTTATTTCAGTTATAATACCAGATGATGTTCCTGTTTTAATACCAGACATTGTTTCTGTTATTACACCAGAAGTTGTTCCTGATAAAATACCAGATCCTGTTTCCGTTATAATATCAGAAAATGTTTCTGTTATAACTATAGGTGTTGTTTCTGTTTTAACACCAAACATTTTTTTCTGTTATAAAACATGATGTTGTTTCTGTTATAATACCAAACTTTATTCTGTTATAATACCAGACGTTGTTCCTGTTGTAATACCAGATGTTGTTTCTGTTATAATACCAGGCGTGGTTTCTGTTATAAAGCAAGACGTTATTTCAGTTATAATACCAGATGATGTTCCTGTTTTAATACTAGACGTTGTTTCTGTTATAATTCAAGACGTTGTTTCTGTTATAATACTAGACGTTGTTTCTGTTATAATCCCAGACGTTGTTTCTGTTATAATACTAGACGTTGTTTCTGTTATAATCCCAGACGTTGTTTCTGTTATAAAACCAAACTTTGTTTTTGTGTTAATACCAGACATTGTTTCTGTTATTACACCAGAAGTTGTTCCTGATAAAATACCAGATGTTCTTTCCGTTATAATATCAGAAAATGTTTCTGTTATAACTATAGGTGTTGTTTCTGTTTTAATACCAAACATTTTTTTCTGTTATAAAACATGATGTTGTTTCTGTTATAATACCAGGCGTGTTTTCTGTTATAAAACAAGACGTTGTTTCTGTTATAATACCAGATGATGTTCCTGTTTTAATACCAGACATTGTTTCTGTTATTACACCAGAAGTTGTTCCTGATAAAATACCAGATGTTCTTTCCGTTATAATATCAGAAAATGTTTCTGTTATAACTATAGGTGTTGTTTCTGTTTTAATACCAAACATTTTTTTCTGTTATAAAACATGACTTTGTTTCTGTTATAATTCCCGACGCTGTTTCTGTTATAATACCATATGATGTTTCTGTTTTAATATCAGACGTTGTTTCTGTTTTAATACCAGACATTGCTTCTGTTATTACACCAGATGTTGTTCCTGATAAAATACCAGATGTTCTTTCCGTTATAATATCAGAAAATGTTTCTGTTATAACTATAGGTGTTGTTTCTGTTTTAACACCAAACATTTTTTTCTGTTATAAAACATGACTTTGTTTCTGTTATAATTCCCGACGCTGTTTCTGTTATAATATCAGACGTTCTTCCTGTTACACTACATTGTGCTGTTTCTGTTATAATACCCGACGCTGTTTCTGTTATAATATCAGACGTTGTTTCTGTTGTAATACCAGTCGTTGTTTCTGTTATAAAACAAGACTTTATTTCAGTTATAATACCAGACGTTGTTTCTGTTATAAAACACTATGCTGTATCTGCTATAATGCACTGTGCTGTTTCTGTTATAATACACTGTGCTGTTTCTGTTATAATACACTGTGCTGTTTCTGTTATAATACCCGACGCCGTTTCTGTTATAATATCAGACGTTGTTTCTGTTACAATACACTGTGCTGTTTCTGTTATAATACCCGACGCCGTTTCTGTTATAATATCAGACGTTGTTTCTGTTACAATACACTGTGCTGTTTCTGTTATAATACAAGACGTTGTTTCTGTTATAATACTAGACGTTGTTTCTGTTATAAAACAAGACGTTGTTTCTGTTATAATACCCGACGTTGTTCCTGTTGTAATACCAGATATTGTTTCTGTTATAAAACAAGACGTTGTTTCTGTTATAATACCAGACGATGTTTCTGTTATAATACAAGACGTTGTTTCTGTTATAATACCAGACGTTGTTTCTGTTATAATACCAGACGTTGTTTCTGTTATAATACCAAAAATTGTTTCTGTTATAATACCAGATGATGTTTCTGTTTTAATACCAGACGTTGTTTCTGTTATAAAACACTATGCTGTATCTGCTATAATGCACTGTGCTGTTTCTGTTATAATACACTGTGCTGTTTCAGTTATAATACACTGTGCTGTTTATGTTATAATACATCGTGCTGTTTCTGTTATAATACCAGACGTTGTTTCTGTTATAAAACAAGACGTTGTTTCTGTTATAAAACCAAACTTTGTTTTTGTGTTAATACCAGACATTGTTTCTGTTATAATATCAGACGTTGTTTCTGTTAAAATACCAGATGTTTTTTTCGTTATAATGTCAGACAATGTTTCTGTTATAACTATAGATGTTGTTTCTGTTTTAATACCAAACTTTTTTTCTGTTATAAAACATGATGTTGTTTCTGTTATAATACCAGACGCTGTTTCTGTTATAATACCAGACGCTGTTCCTGTTATAATACCAGATGTTGTTTCTGTTATAATACCAAACTTTATTTTCTTTTAATACCAGACGTTGTTTCAGTTATAATACGAGATGTTGCTCCTGTAAAAATTCCAGATGGTGTTTCCGTTATAATATCTGACATTGTTTCTATTATAACTATAGATGTTTTGTTTCTTTTATAATACCAAACTTTTTTTTCTATTATAATACCAGACGTTGTTTCTGTAATAATACCTGTTATAATACCAGACGTTATTTCTATACCTGGGGTCGGTATCGTAAACATTTTCTCAATTCTCAAACTCAAATCTTTAAGTTGAACTCAGCTGAGATTCATAAAACCTTGTAAAAGTCGAGGGTATCAGCAAGGTTTTAGAATGTGTATAAATACCTTTTTAATGTTTGTGGTTCTTCAGTTTGTGGTTCTTCAAAATCACGAAACCGAGCCCCTGTGAACGTCGTCTGCTAGCGATGCTAATCTGACCGATTAGACATGGAATCTGTTTCCAAAGAAATGTCCATGGAATCGTTATCACTTACTGAAAGGACCACTTTGATTAAAAAATTCCGAGTATATATGCTTCTGAAAATAACGTAGTATTCCAGTCGATGGAACACATACGCATCAAGTCCGTTCAGCGCCGCATCACTTCCAAATACATGTAATCTATCAATGCGCGAAAAACAGCTTTAATTTTAAACAAGCAAACGTTATGCAATTATTTACAATTTTTTAACATATACACACTCTTATGAAATAAATAATAAAGTTAAGTTTGTGTTCAAACCATCGTATGTGCTCGTGGTTTGCAATGACACGAGGAACTATATTATTTCTTCTGGAACTTGTTGACGTCACTGATATGATAAGCGGGAAATTCAAACGTATTTTTGCTTCAGTTACTATACAAAACAAACTATATAAATGTAAATATAAGCATAAACGGGCGACATTCTATTTATCTGTTACCTAAATTGCATACATATCGACTGTACACTGCATCTGGTAACAGTTTAATGATTAAACATTACGGGGTTGAAACATTTGTTCAAATGACAACTATATTTTAGGTACCGACTTGAACGGGTACCACAGCCTCGGTGCCCCTTTTTATCAGGATTTTATTAGCACTTCGTATGCAGCGTCTAATTAACATTGACAGATCAAGCTTTGTATCTACTTACTTGACACCCGGTAAAAGTTCGCTTTCGTGGATTCATTTTAACAAAGGTTGGAGCGAAACGAGCCAGTGCGTTACACACTCCTGTGATACACCGTCCACACGATTGGACGGAAATACCGCAAACATCTGCCAGCAAGGATTGAAATGTTCCAGCAGCAAGGTAACGCAAAGTTACAATAACCTGTATTAGAGATTTAATTGGATGGCTCCTCCGTGTTTCCACTAATAAGAAAAGTGACACAATGTATCAAAAAAGAGAATAGTTTCCCTGCAAAACCGAAACCTTGAAAAAGTCACATCATCTCCCAAATCTGTAAATGGACCTCGCTCCATCGCACAAACACACTGGATTAGTTTAAACATATTTTATTGATACAAAAGGATTGGGCACAAGTTATTAAACTTATATGAAGCCCTCTCCAACACATGTTACAAACATTTATATTAACAATTCGAAGATGGCAGACTTTCAACATCGTGATAACAAGTATATTAAAAACAAAATATTATTGCACAGGCATGTTGTTTTTATCATATTCAACTAGAGTGAGAACATGAAAGGGGATAGAGAGAAACAGAGAGAGACAGAGAGAGACAGAGAGAGA
>NW_018406971.1:300381-350661 GCF_002113885.1 Mizuhopecten yessoensis | reverse complement strand
AGATTATTGAACTGTTGATAATTAGCTTCATCATAACATATGATTTTTCTTTTATATTTTCTTACAAGTCCCGTGTCTATGGTCAAGTTTACTAGAGTCGCGTCATGGTCCGAGATGTTACGGTCTACGTCGATCGTATCAGCAAGTACATACAGGCACATGTCAGAAAGTAGTATTGGGTCAAGTAGTGAGGCGCGCGTGCGACCTGTCCTAGTCGGTTTATCTATAACGTTAGTCAGATGGAAGGAGTTCATTATGTCAACGAGTCTGTGATTATTGTCTACAGTCAGAAGATCAACATTTATGTCACCTACAACTATTACATACGGATTCTCGTTTAGTGCTTTTTCCATAGCATATTGGAAGTTGTTCCAATAAGACGGTATACAGTTTGGGGGTCTATAGGTGGTACACAATAAGAGTTTTCTGTGAGGAAACTGGATTTCTAACCATAATACTTCGCCAACCTGGAACTCAAGGTCTGGTCTACGACAAGTGGATAAGAGGCTGGAAGTGTAAACATTTATACCCCCACCCGGAGCACCACGGTCTTTACGATATAAGTCAAAGTTGTCTAAGAGAATGTCATCGTCTGCTACAGAACTGTCACTGGATTAAGTCCCCTAAATAATCAATAGAATTATACAGCCCACCGTTCCCGCTACATGTGGTTAGCATATATCGACACCACGGAGAAAAGCGCACTACCAGTGTTTGTTTCTTTGACATGGCTGTCGACGGTCTTCAGATTGCCACGCAGGGCTTCGACTTTAAGGGTTACCTACAAGGACCGTACCCAATGATCTCAATATGATGGGTAGGTAAATAGGACGTGTTAACATTTCATAAACACGTTATGTGTATAGGGTCGTCGAATTTATGTGTGTTACATGTGTGTTTTGACTTGTTTACATTAGTTACGTCTCGCGGCACGTCTGCAAATATACCACATGTGCATTTTGGGCGTATAAGCAACTAATCATAAACATATTCTCAAACATTCAAGTATCGTAATATAATGACATGTGGGTAGGATGAGCTTAGTGTACTGAAAAGCACTGCCTGATTACTATATATATATAAGCTCTATGTCGCTGCTTACACGTACGGCCTGGCTAGGTTTGGTACACACGTACGGCCTGGCTAGGTTTGGTACACACGTACGGCCTGGCTAGGTTTGGTACACACGTACGGCCTGGCTAGGTTTGGTACACACGTACGGCCTGGCTAGGTTTGGTACACACGTACGGCCTGGCTAGGTTTGGTACACACGTACGGCCTGGCTAGGTTTGGTACACACGTACGGCCTGGCTAGGTTTGGTACACACGTACGGCCTGGCTAGGTTTGGTACACACGTACGGCCTGGCTAGGTTTGGTACACACGTACGGCCTGGCTAGGTTTGGTACACACGTACGGCCTGGCTAGGTTTGGTACAGACGTACGGCCTGGCTAGGTTTGGTACACACGTACGGCCTGGCTAGGTTTGGTACACACGTACGACCTGGCTAGGTTTGGTACAGACGTACGGCCTGGCTAGGTTTGGTACAGACGTACGACCTGGCTAGGTTTGGTACACACGTACGACCTGGCTAGGTTTGGTACAGACGTACGGCCTGGCTAGGTTTGGTACAGACGTACGACCTGGCTAGGTTTGGTACACACGTACGACCTGGCTAGGTTTGGTACAGACGTACGGCCTGGCTAGGTTTGGTACAGACGTACGACCTGGCTAGGTTTGGTACACACGTACGACCTGGCTAGGTTTGGTACAGACGTACGGCCTGGCTAGGTTTGGTACAGACGTACGACCTGGCTAGGTTTGGTACACACATACGGCCTGGCTAGGTTTGGTACAGACGTACGGCCTGGCTAGGTTTGGTACAGACGTACGGACTGGCTAGGTTTGGTACACACGTACGGACTGGCTAGGTTTGGTACACACGTACGGAATGGCTAGGTTTGGTACACACGTACGGACTGGCTAGGTTTGGTACACACGTAACATTGACTGTTATTAACATTAGTTATATAGGTAACATTGACTGTTATTAACATTAGTTATACATGTAACATTGACTGTTATTAACATTAGTTATACAGGTAGCATTGACTGTTATTAACATCAGTTATACAGGTAACATTTACTGTTCATAACATTTGTTATACCGGTAACATTGACTGTTGTTACCATTAGTTATACAGGTAACATTGACTGTTGTTACCATTAGTTATACATGAAACATTGACTGTTATTAACATTAGTTATACAGGTAGGATTGACTGTTATTAACATCAGTTATACAGGTAACATTTACTGTTCATAACATTTGTTATACCGGTAACATTGACTGTTGTTACCATTAGTTATACAGGTAACATTGACTGTTGTTACCATTAGTTATACAGGTAACATTGACCGTTGTTAACATCAGTTATACAGGTAACATTGACTGTTGTTACCATTAGTTATACAGGTTACATTGACTGTTAATAACAGTCAATGTTACCTATATAACTAATGCTAATAACAGTCAATGTTACGTGTATAACTAATGTTCCCCCCAGTCAATGTTACCTGTATAACTGATGTTAACAACGGTCAATGTTACCTGTATAACTTATGGTAACAACAGTCAATGTCACCTGTATAACTGATGTTAACAACGGTCAATGTTACCTGTAAACTAATGGTAACAACAGTAAATGTTACCTGTATAACTGATGTTAACAACAGTCAATGTTACCTGGATAACTAATGTTATCAACAGACAATGTAACCTATATAACTTATGTTAATAACAGTCAATGTAACCTGTATAACTAATGTTATTAACATTAGTTTACAGGTTACATTGACTGTTATTAACATTAGTTATAAAGGTTACATTGACTGTTATTAACATCAGTTATACAGGTAACATTGACTGTTATTAACATTAGTTATATAGGTAACATTGACTGTTGATAACATTAGTTATACAGGTAACATTGACTGTTACCTGTATAACTAATGTTAATAACAGTCAATGTTATTAACATTAGTTATACACGTAACATTGACTGTTATTAGCATTAGTTATACAGGTTACATTGACTATTGTTAACATTAGTTATACAGGTAACATTGACTGTTGTTACCATTAGTTATACAAGTAACATTGACCGTTGTTACCATTAGTTATACAGGTTACATTGACTGTTATTAACATTAGTTATACAGGTAACATTGACTGTTGTTAACATCAGATATCCAGGTAAGATTGACTGTTATTAACATTAGTTATACAGGTTACATTGACTGTTGTTACCATTAGTTATACAGGGAAACTTGACTGTTGTTAACATCAGTTATACAGGTGACATTGACTGTTGTTACCATCAGATATACAGGTAACATTGACTGTTGTTAACATTAGTTATACAGGTAACATTGACTGTTTTTACCATTAGTTATACAAGTAACATTGACCGTTGTTACCATTAGTTATACAGGTTAGATTGACTGTTATTAACATTAGTTATACAGGTTACATTGACTGTTGTTACCATTAGTTATACAGGCAACATTGACTGTTGTTAACATCAGTTATACAGGTAACATTGACTGTTATTAACATTAGTTATACTGGTAACATTGACTGTTGTTACCATTAGTTATACAGGTAACATTGACTGTTGTTAACATCAGTTATACAGGTAACATTGACTGTTATTAACATCAGTTATACAGGTAACATTGACAGTTATTAACATCAGTTATACTGGTAACATTGACTGTTATTAACATTAGTTATACAGGTAACATTGACTGTTGTTACCATTAGTTATACAGGTAACATTGACTGTTATTAACATCAGTTACACTAGTAACATTGACTGTAATAGTAGTTATTTGATGGAGGTTGTTGTCTATTGGATTTCGAGATGGTTGTAACGCAAGGATTTATGGAGTTTTACATCTTTATTGATTTTATCAGAATATGAATGGCAATGCCAGTTGTTATCATGACTTGGTACATGTATACCGTCCAACTCTCTGTAACACTGTAACTAATTACCGTCCAACTCTCTGTAACACTGTAACTAAGTACCGTCCAACTCTCTGTAACACTGTATGTTATCATGACTTGGTATACCGTCCAACTCTCATTCTCATGCGTTCTAAGCAACAGTCCCTGATATGCTTTAGTGGCAGTTGCTAGGCAATAATCTGATGTTTCTGATGGTTTTTGTTAGACGACAATCCCTTACACGTTCTGATGGTTTTTGTTAGACAGCAGTCCCTCACACGTTCTGATGGTTTTTGTTAGACAGCACTGCCTCACACATACTGATGGGTTTTGTTAGACAGCACTGCCTCACACATACTGATGGGTTTTTGTTAGACAGCAGTGCCTCACACGTTCTGGTGGCTTTTGTTAGACAGCAGTCCCTCACACGTTCAATATTTTACTTTAAACAACTTCTTCTTAATTACCAAAATGCCAAGGGTGATAATATTTGGCCAGAAGCAAACTGGGATGAAGGGCTACCAAGATTGTTCAAATAAATGACCTTCACCAATTTTCAAGGTCACAGAGGTCAAATATGTTAAAAACTTGAAAACAACTTCTTCTGAATAACCCAAATGCTTAGGGTGATGATATTTGGCCAGTAGCATCCAGGGATGAATGGCTACCAAGTTTGTTCAAATGAATGACCTTCGTTCATTTTCAAGGTCACCGGGGTTAAATATGTTTAAATATTTTAACGACTTCTTCTGAATAACCAAAAGGTCCAAGATGTTGATATTTGGCCAGTAGCATGCTGGGATGAAGGGCTACATTGTTTGTCCAACAGAATGACCTTCAACTTTTGTTAAGGTCACAGGGGTCAAATATGTTAAAATCTTTTAATGACTTCATCTGAGGCCTAGGGTGATGATATTTGGTCAGTGACATGCTGGGATAAAGGGCTATCAAGTTTGTTCAAAACTTCGGGCCAAGTGAGCTAAAACACCAGGACGTGTGAAGGACTGCTGTCTAACAAAAACCACCAGAACGTGTGAGGGAGTGATGTCTTACAAAAACCACTAGAACGCGTGAGGCCACGTGAGTATGTCCATATTTGGTCTAAAGCATCCTTGGGTGAAGGGGAACTAATTTTGCATCAACGATAGGTCTGACCCCCTGGGGGCAGAGGGACCGGGCCCAAAAGTGGAAACATAGCAAACTCTTCAAATTCCTTCTTTTTCTGTAGGAATGACAGGATTTTGTCCAATTGCATATAAATATAACCCCTGACTAACCATGTAATACATGTACAGCAACATCTGGCTATTTCAACTTCAATTTTGCTAACATGTCGTGGTGAGCGATACAGGCCCTCTGAGCCTCTTGTTTGTTAGCCAGCTTCCCCGCTGGGTTAGCCATGTGCAGGTCAAGCTGTAAAGCTTCACAGTGACTGTGTTCGCCTAGTCGCACATTGCAAACACATTTTGTTAGTCATTCATTTGAATATAAAAACATTTTTCACGGGTTATTTCGCTCAGCATATTGTTGCAAACAAAATTCAGTGAAAGAAATTATCACCGGTTACATAGGTGTATATCTCCCTTAATACCGTAAACCGGTGTTTCCATCTGCTTTCCTGTGTATGGTTTATATCATCAGGAAGTTAATATAAACACATGTATGTCTGAAAATGATAAATGTTGATAATGAGTATATATGGACTAATACGAGTCTGATATTCAGGAAGATACACCAAGTCAAGGACTTAAAACATTAACGCATCATGTTTAGGCGGGTTGGCGGGATCCACTGTGACTTTATTGCAGTTTTAAGTTCATAACTAGATTTTACAACGATGATTAGACATAATTTTACAAAATTACCTAAAGGTCGGATCCAAATGTGCGGTAATGGTTTAAAAATATTACACATATGACTACATATATACTCCTCAGAAAGCAGTGTTGTTTGTGAGTGAGACAGTTGTGTTGTCTGAGTGTGAGACAGCTTAAAAAAAACACTGCTGTCTCACTCTCAGACAACATAGCCGTGCCACACTCAAAAACACAACTGTCTCACTCTCAAACAACACTGCTGTCTCACACAGATAGTTTAAAGGAAATGTTTAATTTGTGAGAATAACGTATCATAATTAATCCATTTTAACTCAAAAGGCCAGTAGAGCTTATGCCATGGCGCAGCGAATTTCTTTGCCAAAGGGTTCTTAACTTTGTATAGATGGAGGGTATGGAATCCCTGGGGCAAATAGGGGGAAAAGAGGTAAATCTTTAAAAACCTTTTTCTTCTCAATAATAATAATGATAATAATATACAGCATTTATATAGCGCCCTATATAATTTGTAAAATTACTCTAAGGCGCTTTACAACATATGGATAATAGTAATGGTTATAATTGTGAAAACAAACAACAAAGGCATGCAATCACGTTCATACATTTAACAAGCAATGTGCACATAATTGAACAAATAAAAGGGTGGTATTTACATGACGTCTTTGCAAAGATTCTAAAATGCAGACGTGAAGAGGTGAGTTTTTATGTCCCTCTTGAACTTGGCCAGGGTATTCGACTTCCTAATAGCAGATGGTAAGCTATTCCACAACGTAGCCGAAACCCTCCCAAAGCATCTGTTTCCGTAGGTCACAGTACGAGATTTTGGGACACACAACAAAGATTCTGACTCCGACCGCAGTGATCTTGACGGCTGATACAGGGTAACAAGTTCCTGTAGGTACTGAGGAGCTGTTCCATTCAGTGCCTTGTATGTGTATACCAGAATTTTGTACTGCGACCTGTATCGTACAGGTAACCAGTGCAACGAATAAAGCGCAGGTGTGATGTGCTCTCTCTTTCGAGTACGAGTAACTAGCCGTGCTGCAGTGTTCTGAACCCTCTGCAGACGACTAGTTAGTTTGTCAGATATACCACAGAGCAGGGCGTTACCATAATCCAACCGAGAGGTAACAAGTGAATGCACCAAAATCTTGCATGCATCTGCAGTTAGAAACTGCCGAATACAGCCGATGTTCCTGATCTGGTAGTAACAGGATTTGGCAATAGCGTTCACTTGTTTCTCCATGTTCAGAGAACTGTCAAAGTATACCCCTAGGTTTTTAACAGCTGGAACAGTCTCAATAGTTCTGGCACCAACCTTGAGCTGGAGAGCCATTGTTTGCTGACACTTTGGGGAAAAGACGATTAGTTCCGTCTTTTCCTGATTAAGTTTAAGCATGTTGGCGTTCATCCAGATACTGATATCTGTCAGACAAGCTTCCAGACTTTCTGAGACTGTATTCCAACTGTCCTGTGGTTTTATGACCATGTAAATTTGTGTGTCATCAGCATAGCAATGATAGCGAAGGCTATGGCGACGACAAATCTCTCCAATCGGTTTGGAGTACATACAATATTTTCGTGGTCCTAACACCGACCCTTGAGGAACCCCGAAATCTAGTACTTTGTCATGTGAGGTGGCAGATCCGATGGCAACACACTGTCGTCGTTCACTCAGGTATGACTGTATCCAGCATAGTGCGGTATCAGTCACTCCATAAGAGTATTCCAGACGTTAACCCGTTAATCAATCGATTGATAGAGTTGATCAAAATTGTTTTTGAGCATCTTTGGCCAAGGTGGCCTCAATTTTGTATAAACGGATGGTGTGGTCCCTCTCGGGAGGGGTGAATTAGGTGGGAACATAGGAAAATATTTCTAGTTACAAAAGAATGGATTTAAACCAAATGAGGTCTGGAGCATCCTAAGGGTAAGCAGACTTGATTTTGTATGAACTGAGGCTGTGACCTCCAGAAGGGATGGGCCCATCAGGGGAAAAAGAAGATAATAATATTTCTCCTTTTGCACCAATAAAGGGATTTTAACCAAACTTGTTCTATGGCATCTTTGAACAAAGGGGATTCAATTTTGTATAAATGGAGGTTATGGCCCCCCCTGGGGCAGAAGTGCTCTTACATAACAGATATTTGAGATACAAATCGATGGATTTTAACCAATTTTGGTCAAGAGAACCTGCAGGCGAAGACAACTGAATTCTGTATAAATGGAGGGTGTGTCCCCCCTCCCCCAGGGGGTAGAGATGTGTGTCCCCTCCCCCAGGGGCAGAGAGGTGTGTCCCCCTCCCCCAGGGGGCAGAGAGGTGTGTCCCCCCTCCCCCAGGGGGCAGAGAGGTGTGTCCCCTCTCCCAGGGGGCAGAGAGGTGTGTTCCCCCTCCCCTTGGGGGCACATAGGTGTGGCCAAATTTTGGAGTTAAAGGTTTATGTATTAAATTCTTCTCTTTACATACGAATAAATGGGTTTTATCCCCAACCTATAACCAAATATACTATTGCTATGCATGAAGAGAAGAACACATTCATGCTACCAGGATTGGTCCGGAGATCCAGACCAACCCCTGGAGACTTCCTCCCTGGGTCATAACATTGAAACAGTTGAGATCACCATGCAATAACAATTTCCAAAATTGCTGGACATGAAGAATACACTCGTTCTTCGTGTCTTACCCACCCAAACAGATTTACGTGTAGTTTTCTTTGATAAACTGATATGGTACATACTCAGCAGGTTTAAATTGAAAATCAAATACCAGGTGAGGTATTAAGGCCCCTGGGGCGCTTGTTCAGTAAATGATATCATACATTAGCGCTACAAAAGTGAAGCGTACAAATGTCATTGTCAGAAAAATAATCGTTGATTTTGTGTGAATTGAGATTAGATGAAATAACTGTATTCGTATTTAAATGTCACATAGCAATGATCTGTGAATCATTGTCTGTGACTACCTCACAGCGTGCCTGATTTCTGGCAGCTGGAGGCTTGAACGCGGATACACAATATCGGGAGGTGTGTTAGTGTTTTGTGACAGTTATCTGACCTTCGAAACAATAAATGAGCTGTTCCAGATGAAGGGACTAAATTGGGTCCGAATAAGTACTTTTTTGACAACTGACACATTTGTGTCATTGGGAAAAAAAGGATGCAGTGGATTCACCTATCGTTCTTGACTTTCAGAATTTTTTGTGCTTGTTCTTAATTGAAACAGTTTTGTGCGGGACAACTTTCTCTTGTATACAGTTCTGGGGACAAATCGAAGGGATAGGAAACATGTCTGGTAAGTGGTTTTCAAAGTAACAGGAATAAATACAATATGTACAATTTAACTAACTGTACATATAATGTTTGCGTTAGATAAAGTAGCTTTGAAACAAGTAAGATTTCCAAAATGTGTAATGTGTTGTAGCTGTGAGATGTGTAATAAATATGTTGTAGCTGTGAGATGTGTAATGTGTTGTAGCTGTGAGTTGTGTAATGTGTTTAAGCTGTGAGATGTGTAATGTGTTGTACCTGTGCAAGGTGTAATATGTTGTAGCTGTGCAATGTGTAATATGTTGTAGCTGTGTAATGTGTTTTAGCTGTGCAATGTGTTGTATCTGTGAAAAATGTTGTAGCTGTGTAATGTGTTGTAGCCGTGCAATGTGTTGTATCTGTGTAATATGTTGTAGCTGTGTTATGTGTTGTAGCTGTGCAATGTGTTGTAGCTGTGTAATATGTTGTAACTGTGTGATGTGTTGTAGCTGTGTGGTGTGTAATATGTTGTAGCTGTGTAATGTGTAATATGTTGTAGCTGTGCAATGTGTAATATGTTGTAGCTGTGTGATGTGTTGTAGCTGTGCAATGTGTTGTATCTGTGTAATATGTTGTAGCTGTGTGATGTGTTGTAGCTGTGTGATGTGTAATATGTTGTAGCTGTGTAATGTGTTGTAGCTGTGTGATGTGTTGTATCTGTGTAATGTGTTGTAGCGGTGTAATATGTTGTAGCTGTGCAATGTGTAATATGTTGTATCTGTGTAATATGTTGTAGCTGTGTGATGTGCTGTAGCTGTGTGATGTGTAATGTGTTGTAGCTGTGTGGTGTGTAATATGTTGTAGCTGTGCAATGTGTTGTATCTGTGTAATATGTTGTAGCGGTGTGATGTGTTGTAGCTGTGTGGTGTGTAATGTGTTGTAGCTGTGAGTTGTGTAATATGTTGTAGCTGTGCAATGTGTAATATGTTGTATCTGTGTAATATGTTGTAGCGGTGTGATGTGTTGTAGCTGTGCAATGTGTAATGTGTTGTAACTGTGAAATGTGTTTTAGCTTATGAAAATATTAGAGACTACATCTTACCGTTTTTAAAAATTGTCATCGAGAATATACTCATATTTGAGGTGTCATACCTTCCAAAAGTGATTGTGTATACTTCAGCTTACATTCTTATACTCTTTTATAAACAAGTATGGTATTAGCAGGATTTTCATTTAAAAATAAAAACTCAGTGAACTATTAAAATCCCTATGCTTGTACATGTACTTAATAAAAACGGGGGTTTTATGGCTGACAAGATGTTACTTACAATGTACTACAACCAGGGGTTTTATGGCTGACAAGATGTTACTTACTACAATCAGGGGTTTTATGGCTGACAAGATGTTACTTACAATGCACTACAACCAGGGGTTTTATGGCTGACAAGATGTTACTTACAATGCACTACAACCAGGGGTTTTATGGCTGACAAGATGTTTATTACTACAATCAGGGGCTTGATGACTGGCAAGATGTTACTTACTACAATAAGGGTTTTGTGGCTGACAAGATACTACTTACTGCAATCAGGGGTTTTATGGCTGGGAAGATGCTACTTACTACAATCAGGGGTTTTATGGCTGACAAGATGTTAGTTACTACAATCAGGGATTTTATGGCTGGCAAGATGCTATTTACTGCAATCGGGGGTTTTATGGCTGGCAAGATGCTACTTACTACAATCAGGGGTTTTATGGCTGACAAGATGTTACTTACTACAATCAGTGGTTTTATTGCTGGCAAGATGTTACTTACTACAATCAAGGGTTTTATTGCTGGCAAGAGGTTACTTACTGCAATCAGGGGCTCTGTGGCTGACAAGATACTACTTACTGCAATCAGGGGCTTTAATGGCTGACAAGATGTTACTTACATTGTACTACAATCAGGGGTTTTATGGCTGACAAGATGTTACTTACTACAATCAGGGGTTTTATGGCCGGCAAAATGTTACTTACTACAATCAGGGGTTTTTTGGCTAACAAGATGTTACTTACTACAATCAGGGGTTTTATGGCTGACAAGATGTTAATTACTACAATCAGGGGCTTGATGACTGGCAAGATGTTACTTACTACAATAAGGGTTTTGTGGCTGACAAGATACTACTTACTGCAATCAGGGGTTTTATGACTGGCAAGATGCTACTTACTACAATCAGGGGTTTTATGGCTGACAAGATGTTACTATCTGCAATGAGGGGTTTTATGGTCGACAAGATGTTACTTACATTGTACTACAATCAGGGGTTTCATGGCTGACAAGATGTTACTTACTACAATCAGGTGTTTTATGGCTGACAAGATGTTACTTACTACAATCAGGGGTTTTGTGACTGGCAAGATGCTACTTACTACAATCAGGGGTTTTATGGCTGACAAGATGTTACTTACTACAATCAGGGGTTTTATGGCTGGCAAGATGCTACTTACTACAATCAGGGGTTTTATGGCTGACAAGATGTTACTTACTACAATCAGGGGTTTTATGGCTGACAAGATGTTACTTACTACAATCAGGGGTTTTATGGCTGACAAGATGTTACTTACTACAATCAGGGGTTTTGTGGCTGACAAGATGTTACTTACTACAATCAGTGGTTTTATGGCTGACAAGATGTTACTTACTACAATCAGGGGTTTTATGGCTGACAAGATGTTACTTACTACAATCAGGGGTTTTGTGGCTGACAAGATGTTACTTACTACAATCAGTGGTTTTATGGCTGACAAGATGTTACTTACTACAATCAGGGGTTTTATGGCTGACAAGATGTTACTTACTACAATCAGGGGTTTGGTGGCTGACAAGATGCTACTTACTGCAATCAGGGGTTTGGTGGCTGACAAGATGCTACTTACTACGATCAGGGGTTTTATGGCTGACAAGATGTTACTTACTACAATCAGGGGTTTTTAGGCTGACAAGATGTTACTTACTACAATCAGTGGTTTTATGGCTGACGAGATGTTACTTACTACAATCAGGGGTTTTTAGGCTGACAAGATGTTGCTTTCTACAATCAGTGGTTTTGTGGCTGACAAGATGTTACCTACTACACTCAGTGGTTTTTTTGCTGACAAGATGCTACTTTCTACAATCA
The DNA here is from genome assembly GCF_002113885.1 of Mizuhopecten yessoensis. NCBI lineage: Eukaryota > Metazoa > Mollusca > Bivalvia > Pectinida > Pectinidae > Mizuhopecten > Mizuhopecten yessoensis. The sequence goes on along the minus strand of NW_018406971.1, from coordinate 338,404 downwards.
TGGGCGTTATGACCGGCATGATGGTACGTACTACAATCAGGGGTTTTATGGCGGACAAGATGTGACTTACTACAATCAGGGGTTTTATGGCTGCCAAGATGTTACTTACTACAATCAGGGGTTTTGTGGCTGACAAGATGCTACTTTCTACAATCATGGGCGTTATGACCGGCATGATGGTACTTACTACAATCAGGGGTGCCAAGATGTTACTTACTACAATCAGGGGTTTTGTGGGTTTTATGGCTGAAAAGATGTTACTTACTGCAATCAGGGACTTTATTCCTGACAAGATGTTACTAAAATCGGGGCTTTATGGCTGGCAAGATCTTACTTACTAAAATAGGGGGCTTTATGGCTGGGCATGGGCCGCGGTGGTCAAGTGGTTAAGGCGTCTGACATTCTGATACCACTAGTTCTCCAGCACATGGGCGCGGGCTCGATACCTACGTGGGGCAGTCGCCAGGTACTAGCCGTAGGTCAGTGTATTTTCTCCGGGAACTCCGGCTTTCCTCTACCACAAAAACTTGGCACGTCCTTAAATGACCATAGCTGTTAATAGGACGTAAAACACAAACAAACCAATTGATGGCTGGTAAGATGTAACTAAATAGAATCGGGGGGCTTTATGGCTGGTTAGGTGTTACTTATTTGAAAGGGTTGCTTTATGGCTGGCAAAATGTTTCTTAATTATTGAAACTTATTGAAGTTGAGAGCTTTATGGCTGGTAGTAAATTACTTTGCAAATTCGGAACCTTGGAGCTGGCAGGGTGTCTCTTACTCAGATCCGTCGCTCTGTGACTGCCAGAGTGCTGCTTACTCAAACCGAGTTATCATGGCTGCCAGAGTGCTGCTTACTCAAACCGAGTTATCATGGCTGTCAGAGTGCTGCTTACTCAAACCGAGTTATCATGGCTGACTGGTGTTGTTTACTACAAAATGCTAATGGCCACGTAGTTCTCTAGGCATAGTTTGTGTGTGCTTGAACCTGCTGGATCAAATTGTCGTGTCCCGTTTGTCTTGGCAGGTCCCGTAAACATTTCTGTTGTATATCGATGACAACATTCCGTTTTCTTCATTCATTTAGCTATTAAATGAATCACTAGACATTTGTCATCCGTCTACCATTAATACTTTGCAAACGTCAAACAGATACTCACGTCCAGCTGCTACATGCCCTTTAATATATTTACATTAATTACGTTTTTGTTTTCCGATATCTTCGTTATCTTTCTGGCTTGCCAGAGACCTTACGCTGTAAGTTTGTTTCCACTCTGGAAAGTACGGGTTTTAAACTTTGTTTGCAATATTGCTTGGCACTATAAGGTTTTATTTGTTCAAGTTTTTGAGGGTAGAAGATATTGAGGTGAAGGAAACTTTGCTTACATTTCTTGGTCGGAAGGTGATAGGTATTGGAAATATTTATAACTGGATCAAATGGATGTAAGAGGCCTTGCCTAAGGGGTTTCGTAAACAGAAATATCATGAAAATACCTGCTGGTGCATTTCGATAGAAGCATAATGATCATTACCAAAAAACATGAAATGGAGACTTCCGGTTTGATGGCTGAACAGTGAAGTGCTGTGTTTTTCTTGAAATTATATATTCAAAAACATTCTTACAGACCCCAAAACTGTTCTTACTAAGAGTAAGTCACAAGTGTCACTCTGAAGTGTAAGTCGTGCGCTGGTTTGTAGTTTTTACGGAACTGTTCTACAATATCAGCTGACCCTATTTGTTGTTTACTGAATTGACGAGCGTTATACATGTACGATGCCATATGTCACGTACAGGTGAGAGTGCACCGGTCGACCTAGTCGGTTCGGTACACAGGCTGTAGACTTGAGCAGCGGGGCCCCACACGGGGGTAGTGTTGCACCGGTCGACCAAGTCGGATCGGTACACAGGCTGTAGCCTTGAGCAGCGGGGCCCCACACGGGGTTAGTGTTGTACCGGTCGACCTAGTCGGTTCGGTACACAGGCTGTAGACTTTAGCAGCGGGGCCCCACACGGGGTTAGTGTTGCACCGGTCGACCAAGTCGGTTCGGTACACAGGCTGTAGACTTTAGCAGCGGGGCCCCACACGGGGTTAGTGTTGTACCGGAGCACGATACATCGAGTTTTGATGTACGCTTTTTAAAAACTGTACATGCACACATACATGTGCATTTTTTTTAAAAACTGTACATGTACACAAAACAATTGCAAAATAAGACATTTATGTACATGTACACTTTTTAAAAATTGTACATGTACACGATACAACTACAAGTGCTACTAACATTCCTTAATGGTTCAGGTCAACATTATATTTCACACGTCTGATTCGGCGAGTAATAAACGACAAGGAAAAAACTAGTTTCCAAGGCAGTCACACAATACTAGACGGTCACACCGGAAATTTTAAGCATGTAAGAAACCTAGAAAGGTCGTACGAAAAGTTAGCTTCAGCAAGGGCATCCAAGCCCTCGTTTACTGTATACAAATAAAGTGGATCCAAATTAAATTAAAACTTTGATATGGAGTGTATCAATGTTAGCCTAAGATTGCTATCGGTTACTTTTGCTGTATATATTTTTGTGTTTCTCTATGAAAGCTGATGTTACAGACATTTCATCAGAGGTCAGGCGTACCCAGAGGCATGTAGATATTCCACTAGAAATTCCCAAGTAGACAAATCAGAAGTATACAAAATATCATATAGTTTTTATGTGATTTTTTGGAGAAATCGTTGGAGACAAAACAAAAACATGTAGTTACTTAATATGTATATATAATTAAAATTTTAAATCAATACCCCAAAATATGTAATATGAAGTGTCTCTCAGAACAACCTATGTAAGACTTTTGTGACAATAAGTACATATGTATTATATTATATTTGACTTTAGTACTCAACTATTCACACTGAACAATGCAACGTTCTACTTTATGACTCCAATCCATACATTAGATAATGCCCGCATAAATGATAATATGCGTATAACTACTGTTTATGTTTGTTACATTTCTTTCCAATTAAAACTTGGCCATAGGACCAATCAGCATACGAAGAAAAGGTTAAGAAAAATTGAACACCTGATAATTACCAGTGTCTAATTTTTCTAGTATATCCATTTTCAGTTAATTATACAGCATTAACAGGTGAAATATTGTGTACGGTCTACGCAGCAACACTGTAGATTTATGATACACCATTAACAGGTGAAATATTGTGTACAGTCTACGCAGAAACACTGTAGATTGATGATACAGCATTAACAGGGGAAATATTGTGTACAGTCTACGCAGCAACACTGTAGATTTAAGATACAGCATTAACAGGTGAAATATTGTGTACGGTCTACGCAGCAACACTGTAGATTTATGATACACCATTAACAGGTGAAATATTGTGTACAGTCTACGCAGAAACACTGTAGATTTATGATACAGCACTAACAGGTGAAATATTGTGTACAGTCTACGCAGAAACACTGTAGATTGATGATACAGCATTAACAGGGGAAATATTGTGTACAGTCTACGCAGCAACACTGTAGATTTATGTTACAGCATTAACAGGTGAAGTATTATGTACAGTCTACGCAGCAACACTGTAGATTTATGATACAGCATTAACAGGTGAAATATTGTGTACAGTCTACGCAGCAACACTGTAGATTGATGAACATATTCCTTTTCCTTGTCGTCAGGCACGTCTAAAATATCAGGTTGACCCGAACCGTTAAGGAATGTTTATAGCACTTTAAGTTGTTATGTGTACATGTACAGTTTTTAAAAAGTGTACATGTTCATAAATGCCTTATATTGTAGTTGTTTTGTGTCGGCTGCTATCGACCATCTTATGTGTTTCGCTAGGCTACACTGTCAGGCACTAGGGGTACAGAGCTATCAAAACAAGAGTATAATTCCTAAAATAATAAAATACTTTTTATGCCGAATTGAATTACACACATGTACTAGTATTACTACAGAAAAAAAAATCATGATATCCAAGATTGGACTATTTGTGCGGCGTCACTTCCGGCAATGTGCATCAAACGTCAACAACATGAAGCCGAGGAGAAAACGCTGAGATGCAGAAGATCGACAATGTATATTTGTTGTAAGTATGGTTTGTGGGATAGAATACAGTTGTAATTTACATAAAGTAGACATTGATCATGTATTTCTTGAGTCGATATCCTGGTAAGACGAGATGTGTGTGTTGTATTTTGACAAGTGACACAAATAGGAAATGCGAAATGAAGGCAAAAATATTTTTTGTTAAGAACAAATTTACAAGTTTTTGGCACATTTTGGTCAATTCATATGTGCTTTCTTGTGAAATTGAATGTTTTTATTGAAAAACCGATTATTTATTTTACTGTTTGAAGTGTCAATAAAAAGTAAACAATTTATGGAAGCATGGAAGCACGTAGCAACAAAATACGAATCCTACCTGGTTTTTGAGCTGTCTATGACTATCTTTACCTGTATGTATATGTGTATGTGTAATGTAATGTAATTATCAATATAAATCAACTAATGTGATCCAATATCTGTTAATGACTCTCTTTTAACAAACCATAACATGCATATCATGCATATCATGCATTATATTTTGGTTAAAAAGGTGGTTTTAGAAAAATTTGATGTTTGGTATTACACTACACGGGCCTCCAATAGTTTTAAAAAATAGTTCCAATATGGCTGATTTTTTATGGTGAAATTAACTAATGACTTGACTTTGAAGTTGCGATTTCGCTAACTTTCCACAATCCCACTACCTAAAATGAGTTCTAAGGAAGATTCTGACTGACATTTCCTTGAAAATCGACTCTGTTTTGTGCAGATACGTTATATCCTACATAACGTGTTATTAATGCAACTAAACAATATAAACGTACTGAACTTCACTAAAAGCTTATACAGACTGTTACTCATATCTTAAGGATCGTAGTGATACCAAAATTAGGGCTGTCAAGGTAAATTTCAAGAAATTATGTCCTTTTGTAATTTAGTTGAAAACGGACTTTACATGAACCTTAATGTATCAGTTAGTCACCTTGTAAATTTTGCAGAACATACAAACTCCTCTTTTGAAGACCTCCACGAGAAGAAAATGGAGTCTTGTTGTCCGAGGGGTGAAGGGTGACATTAGAGAAAACCCAAGGGATACAGAGAGAGCAGTGAGGTCATTTATCAAGGAAAAGTTACAGATGGAGGAGAGTTTTATCAACGGAGTACTCTCTACAGCAGGACATCGTCTTCCCGGAGAGTTGTAAAGAAAACGAAACATTAGTATCCGGCTTAGCAGTTTGCTAGATCGCTTTGACATTTAAACAATAGCTTTTAAACTTGAAAAGTGTTTGGGGTATAGCATAGTACCAGATACGCCACATTCGGTCAGTACGAGGCGGGCAGCCCTTTTGGACAGGCGTTGGAAGTTGCCGCCGAGGGAAAAGGAAAAGTACAGATTGGTAAACCTAAAGGACTTTCCGTTTATGGATCTTGCTGAGAAAAAAGGAAAAAGAGAACAATGAATATATCTGTTAAAACCTAAGACTTGACAAAGAATTTATGGGGCTTTTTTTTGTTTTTTGTTTTTGTTTTTGTTTTTTATTTTTTGATTGGTTTTTGTTCAACTATTAAATTATGATAATGAACTCGTTATAGGTAACAGTGTTTTGGTCATGTTTCATAAATATTGTCACAAAGTAATGTATGGTCCATTACCATATATACTGTCACATATATACTGTCACCTATAACTATGGTCCTGTCCCATATATATCGTCAAATATACTACTCACATTTTGCTAAGGATCCCTTTTATTNATTTTTTTGACATAATTTCAGCATTTATTAAATTGATATACATTAATGCAATACTAATCTATGGTAGTATATTTTTTATTGACATTATTTTGCAAAACATTGTGTCTTTCTTTTTTCTCCTCAAAAGTCACTCCTTTTTACATAAATTTCCATTTAAATTCCTTAAAATTATGACAACCTATATTTTTTTGTGGCAGAAAATGTTCTTTACTTCGAAGCAATATAACCAAACAATTTGAAAAAAATCTACTGAGAAATGATGACACAATCCTATTACCTTAAACAAAAACACGCAAAGAATATTCATCAAATTGATTTTGAAGTGCACGCGCTTTTATGGTTGACTGAATCCACCCACATTCGCCCAAAACAGCACGGAAGGAAAATATAATATCCATTCTAACATTTTGATGTTTTGTTTTCAAAATATAGGTGATCCTTAGCAAAATGTGAGTATTTCATATAACTATGGTCATGTACCATATATACTGTCGCTGTTTTTGTCTCGCCTGCGACGGAGTCGCGAAGCGAGACATACGCATTACTTTTTCGACAGCGGCGTATACGGCGACGTCAACATTTCTGTCAAACTCTAAATTTCTCTCTAAGTACATAAACTATCATAATGAAATCTGAAATATACTTATATCTACATATAGCCATCTAAACACACATTTTAGATTCAGAATTTCAAATAAAATTTACAGTTAATTGGACTTTGTTAATTGGGCCATGTTAAAGTTTTCCGTTTAGCTGGGGGTTCAGTTTAATTTCTCACAAAGTATATGTGCTGTCGTAACCAAACCTGGATTATACTTTTATCTATGCATGGGCATCCCTACACACAATTCAGATTTTGAATTTCACCTACAGTTTACCGTTAATTTGACTTTGTTAATCAATTGTACTATGCTAAAGTTTTCCGTTTAGCTGGGGTCACTTATATCCTATGTAACAACTCCTGTTATTTAAATGGAAATTTATGTAAAAAGGAGTGACTTTTGAGGAGAAAAAAGAAAGACACAATGTTTTGCAAAATAATGTCAATAAAAAATATACTACCATAGATTAGTATTGCATTAATGTATATCAATTTAATAAATGCTGAAATTATGTCAAAAAAAATATCAATAAACGAATAAAAATTGACATTTTATAATAAAACCATTTGCACATAGTAATTGCAGGTAAGAGTTATCTTTCTTGAAAAACTTCACAGTAGTGAAATAGGTAGCCGGTTTCCTGAAATACAGAAAAATGGATACATGTGGCTCATTGATAAAAAAAACCCTGAATCAATGCCTGCATTGCTTTGAAATACTTTAATATTGAGAGAAAACACTGTTCTGTCAATAATGAATATACAATATTCATCAGTTTAATATTAAACAATAGAATATGCGGAAATTGTGATACTGTCTCCCTACATTGGATTTTCAACTAGGGATGTACTTCCTACTTCCGTTTATCAATACACTCCTATGACCTTAAGTATGGCACAAAGACCAACGGTTAAATAACGGTAAAATTAATAGGGGCATCGGAATGCTGCAAGCTAGCATGTCTCAACGTCAGGTTGAAACAGACCTTGTGGTGGCAAGAATGTGGAATCGTTTCCAAACTAACGGAAACCCTTCCAGACGTCATGCTGGAGGTCGTTCTAGGGCTACAACGCAGCTCCAAGACCGAATTTTGCTCATATATGCACGGCGTCACAGGTTCTAGACTGCCACAGCTTTACGAAATGACCTCCTAAATGCTTCTGGTACCCGGGTAGCCACTCAGACAGTTAGGAACCGTCTTCATGATGCTGGTTTAAGGTCATGTAGACCGGAAATACGAGTTTCTTTAACTGCCCGCCATGTTAGGGACCGATTAGATTGGGCCCAAGCTCACTGCACTTTGACCCTTCAGGAATGGGAACCGATTCTTTTTACCGATTCAGATTCTGTCTCGACTTCACCGACAGGCGCGTTAGAGTATGGAGACAACCCGGGGAGAGGTTACAGGCAGGTAACGTTGTGTAACATAACCGTTACGGCCCGGACTCACTGCGATGGAATCCTTGATGCCTATGTCAGACCCTACCCTGGCGCTATCGCCCCTGACTTCATCCTTATGGACGATAATGCTGGGCCATATAGAGAAAGGGGGACTGAGCAGTATCTACAGCAAGAGACTATTCAACGAATGGATTGGCCAGCACGCTCGCCGGATCTAAATCCCATCGAGCATGTGTGGGACATGCTTCAGACAGCTCTCTCTGCCAGAAATGTTCAGCCAAGAACGCTCCAGGAGCTGGGAACAGCTTTGGTAGCTGAGTGGAACGCTATCTCACAAATCCGGATACGCGATCTCATTCGGCGCATGCACAGACATTGTGAAGCAGTAATTGATGCTCATTACGTCACACTCGATACTAAAACAGTTTCTGTTTAATTAGGATGTGTTTTGTTCAATTTCAGCTTGTTTGTGAATACCTACCATGTTGTTACCAATTTTAAGGGTAACCCTTTTCCTGTGGCTCATTGTCCGACTGTTATTACAATTTTTGGAATTATTGCATGCTGATGAATTAAAACAACAATCAATTTTTTAAAACTAATCTCATTATAAACCAAATAAAATATTTATTTTCACATATGCCAAAAAATAAAAGGGATCCTTAGCAAAATGTGAGTAGTATATTTGACGATATATATGGGACAGGACCATAGTTATAGGTGACAGTATATATGTGACAGTATATATGGTAATGGACCATACATTACTTTGTGACAATATTTATGAAACATGACCAAAACACTGTTACCTATAACGAGTTCATTATCATAATTTAATAGTTGAACAAAAACCAATCAAAAAATAAAAAACAAAAACAAAAACAAAAAACAAAAAAAAGCCCCATAAATTCTTTGTCAAGTCTTAGGTTTTAACAGATATATTCATTGTTCTCTTTTTCCTTTTTTCTAAGCAAGATCCATAAACGGAAAGTCCTTTAGGTTTACCAATCTGTACTTTTCCTTTTCCCTCGGCGGCAACTTCCAACGCCTGTCCAAAAGGGCTGCCCGCCTCTTACTGACCGAATGTGGCGTATCTGGTACTATGCTATACCCCAAACACTTTTCAAGTTTAAAAGCTACTGTTTAAATGTCAAAGCGATCTAGCAAACTGCTAAGCCGGATACTAATGTTTCGTTTTCTTTACAACTCTCCGGGAAGACGATATCCTGCTGTAGAGAGTACTCCGTTGATAAAACTCTCCTCCATCTGTAACTTTTCCTTGATAAATGACCTCACTGCTCTCTCTGTATCCCTTGGGTTTTCTCTAATGTCACCCTTCACCCCTCGGACAACAAGACTCCATTTTCTTCTCGTGGAGGTCTTCAAAAGAGGAGTTTGTATGTTCTGCAAAATTTACAAGGTGACTAACNAATCTACAGTGTTGCTGCGTAGACTGTACACAATATTTCACCTGTTAATGCTGTATCATAAATCTACAGTGTTGCTGCGTAGACTGTACACAATATTTCACCTGTTAATGCTGTATCATAAATCTACAGTGTTGCTGCGTAGACTGTACACAATATTTCACCTGTTAATGCTATATCATTAACTGAAAATGGATATACTAGAAAAATTAGACACTGGTAATTATCAGGTGTTTTATTTTTCTTAACCTTTTCTTCGTATGCTGATTGGTCCAAGTTTTAATTGGAAAGAAATGTAACAAACATAAACAGTAGTTATACGCACTATATGCCCTATGTAACAACTCCTGTTTATGATACTGATCACGTATATCCTATGTAACGACCCCTGTTTCTGTTACTGGTCAGATATATCCTATGTAACGACCCCTGTTTATGTTACTGGTCAGATATATCCTATGTAACGACACCTGTTTCTGTTACTGGTCAGATATATCCTATGTAACGACTCCTGTTTGTGTTTCTGGTCAGATATATCCTATGTAACGACCCCTGTTTGTGTTTCTGGTCAGATATATCCTATGTAACGACCCCTGTTTGTGTTACTGGTCAGATATATCATATGTAACAACCCCTGTTTGTGTTACTGGTCAGATATATCCTATGTAACGACCCCTGTTTATGTTACTGGTCAGATATATCCTATGTAACGACACCTGTTTCTGTTACTGGTCAGATATATCCTATGTAACGACCCCTGTTTGTGTTACTGGTCAGATATATCATATGTAACAACCCCTGTTTGTGTTACTGGTCAGATATATCCTATATAACGACCCCTGTTTATGTTACTGGTCAGATATATCCTATGTAACAACCCCTGTTTGTGTTACTGGTCAGATATGCCCTTTGTAACAACTCCTGTTTATGTTACTGGTCAGATATATCCTATGTAACGACCCCTGTTTGTGTTACTGGTCAGGTATATCCTATGTAACGACCCCTGTTTGTGTTACTGGTCAGTTATATCCTATGTAACAACCCCCGTTTGTGTTACTGGTCAGATATATCCTATGTAACGACCCCTGTTTATGTTACTGGTCAGATATATCCTATGTAACGACCCCTGTTTATGTTACTGGTCAGATATGCCCTATGTAACGACCCCTGTTTATGTTACTGCTCAGATATATCCTATGTAACAACTCCTGTTTGTGTTTCTGGTCAGATATATCCTATGTAACAACTCCTGTTTATGTTACTGGTCAGATATATCCAATGTAACGACTCCTGTTTATGTTACTGGTCAGATATGCCCTATGTAACGACCCCTGTTTATGTTACTGGTCAGGTATATCCTATGTAACGACCCCTGTTTATGTTACTGGTCGGATATGCCCTATGTAACGACCCCTGTTTGTGTTTCTGGTCAGATATATCCTATGTAACAACTCCTGTTTGTGTTACTGGTCAGATATATCCTATGTAACGACCCCTGTTTATGTTACTTGTCCGATATATCCTATGTAACGACTCCTGTTTGTGTTACTGGTCAGATTATCCTATGTAACGACTCCTGTTTGTGTTATTGGTCAGATATATCCTATGTAACGACTCCTGTTTGTGTTACTGGTCAGATATGACCCTATGTAACGACCCCTGTTTATGTTACTGGTCCGATATATTGTAGGTAATAATTTGTATGTTCTCCTGGTCAAGTATAACAGGCTTGTTTATCTATCAAGGCCACACGACGTTATCTAGTGTTATCTTTGGTGACAGTGTGTTTAACAAAGCCGCGTTCAAATATATCGCTCTACACACCAACCATTCTGTTAGGTTATACAGCTAAACATTTTTGTTTTTGAAATATTGTTTGTTTAAATTCTGACATCTGGCTTTGTTTTCTGTGATATGTCAGGCAAAGCGGTGAGTCGGGGATCCTCCCTGGAGAATGGTCTGCAGGCCAAGCCCATCCTCACTCAGTCCCCTACTGAGGACGACAAGGATGACAGGATTGCGACAGCTGGTGGCCAGCCGAGGGTATATAAGCGGCGGTGGATCATGGTGTTTCTGTTCTGCTTCTACTCCATGAGTAACGCCTACCAATGGATACACCTCAATATAATTGCGAACGTCATCATTAAGTACTACAATCAGAGTTTGCCTGAAGATAATTTTAAAAGGGAGACAACTGTTGATTGGCTGTCCATGATTTATATGTTGGCATACATTCCATTGATTTTCCCTTCAACGTTCTTGTTAAACAAGAAAGGCTTACGTGTGGTGGCTATATGTGGTTCCTTCCTCAATGCGCTTGGTGCGTGTCTCAAATTAGCATGTGTCTCACCAGACAGATTCCCTGTATTAATGTTTGCTCAAACTGTCTGTGCAATAGCGCAGATCTTCATTCTTGGACTTCCAGCCCGCATTGCTGCCGTTTGGTTTGGACCGAACGAAGTGTCCACAGCTACATCTCTCGGGGTGTTTGGGAATCAGGTAAGATTGTAACTGCTCTTTCACTTTTGATGTTTGGGAATTAGGTAATGAGGCTTACTATCCTGTTATGTATGGTGATTAAGAATAAAGTAAGGATGAGCATGTGTAATACAGCCGCATATTATCAATGAACATGGTCCTCAGAAAATCTACCAAGTAATAATACCTGGTTCTGGCATTTATAAAAGCATTCTGATGCACAGAACTCACTTAGCTGATAGACTCGATGGAAATGCTTTGGAAATTCACAAGAAGCATTTGCACGTCGATGATATAGACTAGATAATGTAAATAACACATCACATAATACGCGTCCTACCTGCATGTATTAAGTGATGGTTAGAAGCGATTCCATTATCCGAATATGATCCTACATGAATGCTGTCCTCATAACATACAAAACATTTTCAGGTAAACTTTCAAATTATTCCATAATGTAACACACTTACACTGTATAAAAAAACATATATAGAATTTCAGAGGAATTGGGAAAGAAGCTAAACGCGTTTATAAATTCTATTACCTGCCATAATACTACTTTAAGCCCTTTATCGGCTAACAATAAAAGAAACTAAAATGCCTAACAGGTGGCAGTGTAGGTTATCGGGGCTTAAACTTTGTTAACGATAGAAGGATATCACGTTCTATGTGTATATTCGTAGTCCTCTTGGTCTCTATAGTATACTATGCGTATTGCAACTAGGAACTGATCAGAAAACCAAGATGGTCGACAGGTGGTCATCGTGAATTATGAGAGGTGGAGGTTAATAGCGCTATTTCTCAGAAAACACTTAATAGGGGATCTTCTTCAAATTTTGTAGGTATGTTCCCCTTTTTGCAAATATCGAATTTGGGGATTGAGCCGATAAATCAGGATGGCCGACAGGCCATATGCGTTTATACCGTTTTGTGGCGTTCGTCGACTGTTCTTCCGGCATTAACTTATTTAAAACAAAATAACTTCTTCTTTATAACAATAGGCCGAGAGTGATTATTTGGCCAGTAGCAAGCCCGGATAAAGTTTTATAAGATTCGTTTAAACAAATAATATTTTCCCTACTTCTTACGTCACCGGGGTCAAATGTTTAACAAAATCTTCAAACAAGTTCTTCTGAATAACCAAAATGTCGAGAGTGATGATATATGGCCAGTATCATGCTTGGACAAATTGTCACAGTTTCTTTTTCCAAATCAATGACAATAACTGACCTTCAAGTTCACATGGGTCAAATGTGTTAAAATCTTCAAACAATTTAAATCTAAAACATTAAGCGGCACACAGTGATGAGATATGCCCGGTAAAATACTGGGATGGAGAGCTACAATGCTGTTCCAACAATTTACCTTCACTCGTTGTCAAGGTCACTGGTTGTAAATGTTTGAAAAAAATGTAAACAACTTCATCTGAAAACCCTTCCAAAAGGCCAAGGGAGAAGCTATATTGCCAGTAACAAGCTCAGATTAAGGTGGCTCCACCCTTTCGCAATTAGCCAGCAGAATTCAATGCAAGTTTCACATAATGGTTATGTCAATATGTATAGATGATTTTATGAAATCTAACCTCCGATAATCTGGGGATTTTTTGGTAAAAAATACCGAAAAAATTATTATTTGTCAAATTCAACTCTTTCACATTTTTTGAGTGTGTGGCATTGTTCTAAACCATTACAACAATAAATAATGAAACATTGCTAATCAACCCTAAAAATATTTTATTTATCATAAAATATCTACAACATGTTACAAAAAGCGTTTTTTTTTATTGAAATTGTATGGATTTAAATTACTAAATACAAGCTTAAAGCAAACAGGACACATAGAGTCATACAAAAAGAGTGAAAAATTGAACCAAATACACACAAAGTCTTTATAATTCATTTATATTACATTTTACAATAAAGGGCCGGTTTCCGAAACGGCCCCTTCTCTGATTCAAATTTCCTGTTGGTGGTGCATTGCCCATGCCGTTGTGGTCACAAATCTATAAAGTATAAAGATTTAGGTCACTTGGTTTGTTTTTTATGGCTCCTCAAAGTTGTACCTTTCAGAAGCTGTCTAAGTGTTGATAAAATGTGCATGTTATGTAAAATATTAATGAAAATCTAATCAAATGATGGTCACCGTAAAGAATACATTCATGGCATGATTGTGACAAAAAATCATGTTTCCATCGCGCCATTTGGCTGTTTTATGGAAGAAACAATCTCAAAAATGCCATTTTCGATGATAACATTTTAGACACAAAAACTGTGTTTTTTAGAGAATACACCCTTTTATGGGCGTTGGATGCAAACCAATTTTTATCCTATTAAACAGTACGTAATATGCTATTGATGAGAGGAAAAATCATCAAAATGTAAGTGGTGGAACATTTTCAAATGTTGGGTTGAATTAGCCTATGGTTGAATTGCCGATTTTCGACTTTCTTTAGATAATTAACAAAAAAACGAGAGTATTTGCTCGGTATGTTGAGAATATGTACACAGATATGAAAAAAAGTGAGAGAAACACTTTTTCATAAAAAAAATCCAAGATGGCTACTTCACAAGTCCCCGTGGTTGAAGACATTGGCTGACAAATAGACAGAACAACAAACAAAACGTGTTCCTTATGATTTTGGTTGGTTTTCGCATTTACGGGAGTGTTCATAGCTACGGGCGATTGTATAATACCTATATTTATAAGTTTGGTTAGTCACATGGTAACGGGGATCTTTCATATCGAGCCCCAAACATACTTTCGACATATGCACTCCGTTGCCGCATGGAAAACTATTTCAAGTTTTGTCGGAATTTCTTTACCTGTGGTTGTAATGGTCGAGGGTTTTCCAGCGTCCTGTAATACCCAAGGTAGTACAAGATACTGGAGATGTGCGCACACATTCCCATCGTTCTCTCTCCAACTGGGCACTGGCAGTAGTAGTCCTTTATTGGGGCCTCAACATCGGGTGAAACGGTGAACCGTATCCAAACGTTATATTTCGTTTGGCTTTTGTGTCGAGAATGTATTTGACATCGGAGAAGGTCTGGGGAGTGCTGGTAAAGCCACACCTCATAGTCTCCGTCATCACTTAAATGTTCGGCGATGTAACCAGGAGCCAGAGATATCTGATACGTTCCACACGTAATGGTTCTCAAGTAATCAAGATCGAGACGGGGAAACAGTACGGAAGATGCATCCATCTTGACAAACTCGGACCTTGCCCGTCTAGATAGATCCGGATCTGNAATTAACATTACTGGAAACAGGCCCTTTGATCTTGATGAGAGTTGTCTACCTTGAAAAAAATCGGAACTTTTTACAGAGGGATAGAATTTATACAATGACACTTATTTTCTTTACTAAACCAAAAACGACGGAAATAGATTAAATTACTATATTTCATTGTCAAGTTACTGTTCTTTTATGGAACAAAATTACTCTCAATCATGTACACTTTGGACATCATTTCATAGCCCGCTTACACATGGTATATTTAGGCTATCGCATGGTATGCCGTTATCACGTGCACATACATGACTTGCATTTTATAGGGAACTTGATATTTTACAAACCACTATTTTCACAGAGTTATTGCATTTGTGAAACGATTTATCTGACAGAGCGTAACTCGCTCGACAACAAAAGTCGTAGCGACCAAGAGCTTGTGAANCAGGCGCGTAGCTAGCCCCTTTACAATGTGAAAGCCCGACATGGGGTTGCCAAAGGCAGCTCCCCCCGAAGCGCGTAGCGCGAGCAGGGGAAGGGTACGGGAGGGTGTCTTCCCCCTCCCGTAAGGGGGAGGGGGGTGGGGGAGTCTAGGGGGTCTCCCTCATGAAAATTCTGTTTTCTAGAACGTCTCTGGGGGGTCTCCCCCATGAAAATTTTGTTTTCTAGAACGTCTCGGGAGCCATTTCCCACGTCCTGATGTCTGTTTTCTCGTTTAAATCCGCAAGAAAAAAGTCCTATTTTTGGTATATATATATACCTATTTACGTGTAATTCTGAATATTAACCATCGTTATTGCTTTGTACACCCTCCATACATACATTGTTTGTTTTTTACCTAATCTTGCTTATGCATTTGATACTTCTGCATTAGTGAACATGCAATTGGGTTTGTCTTTCTCATAATCTGATCCGAGTTAATTGGGAAGCGAGGTTACCCCCACTGTCACCTTTACTCAGTCTCCCACACTGTTTCGTCTCCTGTTTGTGCTTTGTGACTGGTTCCTTATACTTGCTCCTGTTATTTGTTGAGCATTTCGAGAAGCGAGGTTGCCCCCACTATCATCGTCATGCCTAGCTTTGCAGTCTCCGACACCGTTTCGTCTTCTGGTTTCATAAACATTTTGTGGACATGGAAGAAAATCAAATTTTAGTTTTATATACGTCCATTATAGAAGGTATTTTTATGCGCAATCTGACAAAGTAAAAAAATAGAAAGCACCGTGATTTTTTAAAATTCTGTTGTGTTGTAATTGGGCAGGCTCCAGAAGACAGTTTTCGTCATTTAAAAAAAACCGTCATGAAAACCTAAACGTGTAAGCCCGGGCTTATTGGCTTACATGGTAGCTACGCGCCTGCGTGATACGTACAGGTGAGGTCGGTAAATAAAACACATCAGTCTGCATTCCATTCGCCTCATATACGACCTTCTGGAAGACGTCTGCTCTTATGTCAGTGTCTTCCCGTGAGTAAATTAATGTCTTTCTATCATAAGCTTTATTTTAGAAGCACGTGTGATTACACATTTCCAAGTTAGTCTCGATATCGGGTGTTGACATATCATCGTCACGAATGTGTACTATTGTTTACTCGGTGTTACTATAATTAACACTACGGTAATGGAATGCCTGATACGCAATACGGAAATGACGACACGAAAATACAACAAGAAAAAACATGTGTATTACGAAGGGTGGGAAGTCCTTAAAGGCTACCAAGTGTTTTTGTTTTTGTTTTCAAAAGAATGATCATAACTAACTTTCAAGATAGTTTTAATCGTCAAACGACTTATTATGAAGAACCAAAAGGTCTAGAGTGATAATATTTGGTCATTAGCATACTGGAATGCAGAGCTACCATGTTTGTACTGACGAATTATTTTGCCCATTTTTTTTTAAATATCTGAAAACAACATCTTCCGATAACAAAAAACGCCCATGGTAATTATGATTGGCTAGCATGCTAGGATAGTAATGATGATTGGCTAGCATGCTAGGATAGTAATGATGATTGGCTAGCATGCTAGGATGGTAATGATTGTTGGCTAGCATGCTAGGATGGTAATGCTGATTGGCTAGGATGGTAATGCTGATTGGCTAGCATGCTAGGACGGTAACGATGATAGGCTGGCATGCTTGAATGGTAATGATGATTGGTTAGCATGCTAGGATGGTAATGGTGATTGGCTAGCATGCTAGGACGGTAATGATGACTGGCTAGCATGCTAGAATGGTAATGATGATTGGCTAGCATGCTAGGATGAACAGCTACACATTTTGATTAAATAAATGTCCTTAACCGACTCTCAACGTCACAAAGATCAAACGTATAAAAAACAAATCTTCTTAATAGCCAAAAGTCCCAGGATTATGCTATTTGTCCTGTTGCTTCAGCAAAAATTGCGCGATATAATGTGTTCTCTCCAACTTTGAAGGTAACTGGTGTAAGCTTAATACCAGGTCAGGTAGTCAGGTCCATTGAGCCTCTTGTTCTCAAAAAGTACTTAACAATGTCTTGAGCGTCTTACCAGCTGATACTTATAGAATTAATTAGTCTTAAAAAATAAGCTGTGAAATTTACAGCTAATCAGGTGATGCGTTTTTCTTGCTATTCTGTAATCAGTGTAAAACGACCTTACCGATCACACGCTCCGAAGTGATATTGACCGCGCAACGTCACAGTTGTGATATGCCTGGGTCAGTTAGGTTTTGTTTGGTATAGTATTGTTTTAAGTCCTATCAACAGCTATGGTCATTTAAGGACGGCCTCCCCTGTGTGCAAGATGCATGCGTGTAGTGTATTGTTTTGGGAGGCTGCAATATGTTCGTGTTTGTCTCCTTGTGATAGCGTGGAACTGATGCCGACTTTATAGTGCTACCTCACTGAAACATACTGCCGAAGACACCCAGCAGGACACCCCAACCGGTCACATTAAACTGACAACGGGCGAACCAGTCGTCCAACACCTAAATTGTTGAGCGTGAAGCAGGAGTAGACACTACCATTTTTACAGACTCTGGTATGTCTTGGTCAGGGACAGAACCCAAAGTCTTCCTCACAGAGGCGAACGCTCAGCTAAAGGCCAAAATTGAGGCATTGTCAAGGGAGACATAGGGAAGAAGATAGTTGTTCAGAAAGAAGAGAAAAGATAAGATCCCAAATTTAGTCGCCTCGTTCGATCATACAATGGGGGCAGCAGGTACAATTCGTACGGGACTGGATCAGCCGGACAAGTTTACACACAAGCATAGATAACGACAAGAAGAACCCGGTTGTTGTCACTAAAAAAAATGTTATTTGTCCATTTTACACATGGATATAAACGCGAAGTAAATTACTTTCCATCATGCGTCCGGTAATTTCGTATGCTTTGGGGTAATTTCCAAAATATAGAGCAATGGGCTATATCTTACATATATATTTAAAGCGCACTCGGGTGTTTGAAAAAATGCGCCATGCTTAGCTGCTTTGAATATCTCCTAAACTTCTCAATAGTAAAGTAGATAATTTATACAATATACTTCTCTCGATTTTGTAATGATTTGGTTATACTGGAACATTTTCCCACGCGGTCTTTTAAATGGATATATTTTTCGGTTAATGGCGTCACCAAGTGCAGGCAGGCGTTCTATTTTAAGTCATTTGAAGAAAAAAGCATTTCAAAATGGAAATGATAGAACAGTTCAGCCTCTTGGGGTGGGAAAGGGGAATCTCAACCCGAGGGTGACATTGTCAAACATGAGGCTTGCTGAGTCTTTTGTAACATAAGATTCTTTCCTCGAGGGTCGGGATTCCCAAAACCACTTCAAGGGGATGAATGACTGTTATTGTTGTGCCAGTGTGACGTCACAAATGTGAAATGGGTTGTGAGATGGAAATTCCTTACATCCTTTTCTTATCCTGGACAGTTCTGTCACATAGGCACAGCAATGAAAGAAAAGGACCGCTTCTGGCATAGGGTCATGGAGTGCAATTTCCTATATAGTCCTATAGAACCCCTTAGTGGGCCTCCCCTTTGGTTGGGGAGACCGGCAACAAATCGGGTCCTAATCCTAATTGAGTACAGCGTATGCTCCCCAATATTGAAACCGGTTCAAATCGCATTTTATAGTGTCCTTCAAGATCATTCTTCAACTTAAGTTACAAGCAGAATGATAACGATAAGACAAATATTGGAACAAAATTTATTTTCCTATTCTATAATGGACAATATTTACAACTACAGGAGAGTATCCCTCGTCATATACTACTTACTAGAGCGATTTGGTTGTACGCTCTTTCCCATAATACGACGTCTTGAAATGAGACCATTCTATGGTAATTCACTCTCCCATTTAACGAATCGGTTATATGTGACGCGCATATCCACGAATTAGACATCTCGGACCAATGGATCCATTTCACATGTCGGTTAACACGACAGTCGTCTTGCCTTCGTTTCGGGTATAAATATACTGGATGTGATATTCATTCAAGAGTGCGTTTACTTCATTGGATCTGAGTTCTTGTTCCGTAAGGACTCGGCTAGTATAGGAATCTCACAGAGAGCTCCCTTACTTGTCTTTTAGATATCTCATCCATAGAAATGCAGAGAGCATGTCTTTGACCACGGGTACCTAGGAATAGTCGTTCATTTGCTCTTGAACTTGATCATGTCTATGAGATCTGCAGACCTTCAACCGTAAGTCTCCGTGACGACGATTCTGTCTCGATTGAATGGGATGGATCTCTGAGACTGTACGGTTCCTGACGCTCTAACCATTTTCTGATCTATTACTTGCTGATGATGTATTTCCCAGCTTTTTTCACGTATCGATACAATTCGTCAGATCCAAAGAATCTCACAGCATTGGTAGGATCGTAATAAATGTCTTTAATTAACGCGGTGGCCAAGTGGTTTAGACATCTGACATTCTGCTAACACTAGCACTCCACCACTGGGTCGAGGGTTTGAGGCCTACGTGTGGCAGCCGCCAGGTTCTGGCCGTAGGTCGGTGGTTTGAGGCCTATGTAGAACAGCCGCCAGGTGCTGGCCGTAGGTCGGTGGTTTGAGGCCTATGTAGAACAGCCGCCAGGTGCTGGCCGTAGATCGGTGGTTTTTCTCAGGGAACTCCGGCTTTCCTCCATCACCAGGCACGTTCTTAAATGTCCATAGCTGTTAATAGGATGTAAAACATCACAATCTTCCGATTCATACACTCGTTTAACACCCCCCCCCCCCCCCCCCTTCTTCAGACTATCTATCGTCATTGTCCTCTGTTTTCTGGTCATCCCACATTTATTCTAAAACATGACGCTTCTTACCGAGTGCCATCTCAATCGCTTCACGATCCCCATATCCATCGATAACATACTCAGTTACATCCTCCACGATCTTCTTGTGGATCGATCTGTTTTGTAACTGAAGATTGTACCCGTGGTTTTTATTGAATAGCTTTTACTATTCATTTTCTCGTCTGTCTTCATTTTATGATTCGTCAGCAAGGAATTCTAGGCCGGTGTTAACACTCGGTGTAACAACGCGGTGTTTGTGATGTTGGTTGACACCCGGTGTAGCAACGCGGTGTTTGTGATGTTGGCTGACACCCGGTGTAGACAACGCGGTGTTTGTGATGCTGACACCCGGTGTTTGTGATGTTGGCTGGCACCCGGTGGGACATAGCGGTGTTTGTGATGTTGGCTGACGCCCGGTGTAACAACGCGGTGGTTGTGCTGTTGGCTGGCACCTGGGGTGACATAGCGGGGGTTGTGATGTTGGCTGACACCTGGTGTGACATAGCGGGGTTTGTGATGTTGGCTGACACCTGGTGTATCAACGCGGTGTTTGTGATGATGGCTGACCCCCGGTTTAAACAACGCGGTGTTTGTGAGGTTGGCTGACACCTGGTGTAACAAGGCGGTGTTTGTGATGTTGGTTGACACCTGGTGTAACATCGCGGTGTTTGTGATGTTGGTTGACACCTGGTGTAACAACGCGGTGTTTGTGAGGTTGGCTGACACCTGGTGTATCAACGCGGTGTTTGTGATGCTGACACCCGGTGTTTGTGATGTTGGCTGCCACCCGGTGTAACAACGCGGTGTTTGTGATGCTGACACCCGGTGTTTGTGATGTTGGCCGGCACCTGGTGTGACATAGCGGGTTTGTGATGTTGGCTGGCACCTGGTGTGACAAAGCGGTGTTTGTGATGTTGGCTGACGCCCGGTGTAACAACGCGGTGTTTTTGAAGTTGGCTGACACCCGGAGTACACAACGCGGCGTTTGTGATGTTGGCTGACACTCGGTGTAAACAACGCGGTGGTTGTGATGTTGGCGGACACCCGGGGTAACAACGCGGTGTTTTTGAAGTTGGCTGACACCCGGTGTAAACAACGCGGTGTTTGTGATGTTGGCGGACACCCGGTGTAACAACGCGGTGTTTTTGAAGTTGGCTGACACCCGGTGTAACAACGCGGTGTTTGTGATGTTGGCAGACACTCGGTGCAACAACGCGGTGTTTGTGATGCTGACACCCGGTGTTTGTGATGTTGGCATTAGATAGACTCGCCACCCTTGTTTTGTTTTACGGATCATTCACATTCATAAAGTAAAATTCCAAGAAACATAATGTGCCGTAATTCCAACCCAGCATCTGTTGGGGTTTAGTTGTTGGTAGCCTCATACTATGAGCGGTGTAGGCCTACTACTGGTTGTAAACATGTCGTGTTCGTTATGTTCGTGGAGATTTATGAATGTTAATCCCCAATACCGTCACTACATCGATGGCGTAGTGCACACCCACATGGGACACAGCATACGTTATCAGTTTTTAGATTTATACAGCAGAACTTGCCAATGTTGTGAAAATAGCGTGGATTACACATATAATGTTATTTACTTTCAAATATTCTATATATATCTAAGACAAAGCTTATTAAAGAAAAATAGACTGCAGGTCTATCAACTGTGTTAATGATGAGTTTCGTGTGTGGAATGCGGGACAACTCGAACGACAAAAGGCTTATTAAAAAAATGGGGATTTTGAATGAAACCCCCAGATGTTACTGCTTATATGAAGACCTGATTTAGGGTCGCATTTGTTACTATCACAAATCACAGAAATTGTAACGAAGCAAAACATCACATTTGGAATTACAAGACTATAATCCAACAGTTAGGAGAGAGAAAAGAAAAGAAAATGTTCATCTGGGAATAATTAATCAGAAATATTGTATGCAGAGTACAGTAATAATATCCACTGTAAGATTACGCTGATTACACCTTAAGGATAGGCGACGTGCACTCGTATAGTTTACTGTCGGCTAAGTTATCATTACGGTTATGGCAGAGACACCTAAAGTCCCTTTACACAGTAGAATGTATTTCTTACCTACAGGTCGGCGTGGCTATTGGATTCCTAGTACCACCTTTGATAGTGAAAAACAGCGAGGACTTAGACGAGATAGGAGCCGGTCTATGGGCGATGTTTATAGGTACAGCTATCGTCACCGGAGGCCTGTTCCTACTAGTACTATTAGGTAAGACCCTATCCATATTCCTTAGAGAGAATGAGTTTGAAAATGGTTCAAATTGATGAGTTATTACACTAGTTGTATATCACGTGTTGAAATCTGTATTTAGGTAGTACTTCTAATGGATTTTGTATTACAATGTATAATAGCATATTTTACATAAGTAACTTCTGTTTGTTTATGTATTTTGTATTTTATTATTGTTTCATAGTGACTGTTTTTCTCAGTTTTACGTTTAGATATGTAAATGTTCATGTTCCTGTCTTGATAAAGGGGCAGACCGCCCTACAAATTTGACAATTTTCTTTGTCTGCACTGTCAGTATTCCTTCTTTGCCTATAAAAATGGATTAAATGTCCATGTGAAGTAAGTAAACCGACTAAAATCGTGTGTACTTCGTGACGTCACGTTACTATTGTAGTGTGATGACATGTAATTTTGAAACCACGAAGTTGTAATTTTGAAATCAACCTGAAAAAGCCCAGTGAAGGGTGAAAGCAGCTAGTTTTTTTAGTCGGTTGTTAAATCTTATTTTTTCTATATATAAGAAAAAACTATTCCCCTGATGAACCTCTAAGGAGGAGAAAGCTTTAGGGAAGTCGACGAGACTCTTGTCTTTTATTTATAGTAAAATTATATCACTTTGAAGACGCATTCTTTTGTCATTCTTTTGTTTTTAGTTTTTCGAGAGAGGCCCCACACACCGCCTAGTAAGGCACAGATGATTGCTGTGGAAAACGAAGCGAATGAACATTACGGGAAATCTCTTTTGAACTTGTTCAAAAACAGAGGATTTGTCATATTGACTATAACATATGGTGAGTTGTGAAGTTTTCACGGAGGACCCTGGCAGCATCAACTGAAAACTATTTATGTGATCGTCCTGAATATGTTCACTGATATTTAATTGTATTGACATTTGCGCTGAAACCCACTATATGAACCTTACCAACAGAAATGCATTTCATTTGAGTATGAAAGCAAACACTCTTGTGACGTAACACGTGGTTTACTTATGACGTCGTAGATTAACCTTGTTCAATGAGAGTCTTGTCGCTTCATTTCGAATAACATGGAGAATACGTACACCCCTGCGTAAAACGACTACGGTTAGTTATTGGCGCCAATTTTATTTAGATAGGACTGTTCCGCCAATATCGTTTAAAGGACGACGCATATACAGAACGCAGTAATAAATTAATTATTTAAAAACAAATAAATTAAATTAAACAATTGTTCTACATTAAAACTGTCAATATATGGATTGAACAAATCGGTTACATCCATATTAAACAGTAATCCCTTGTGGGCTTCATATAATATGGATGTAACCGTTTTGCGTTCATATAGAGATAGAATCTGGTTCGGGGATAATTTACTTACATGATCGGCCGTAGAGAAGCGAAGGCCGTTCATGTAAAGTGTGTAAGTAATGAACACTGGAAAAAATCAGTTTCAATCCCTATAATTCCCAATCACTATCAATGGGAAGGAAAACCAAAAACCATCATTTAAATCACGAACTTTTTTCATTAATTCATAAAGAGCTATGGCGGAAAACTGCCCGTATTTCCCTAAGTCGGCATTTTTGAAAACAGAAAAAAATACTGATGAGTAAATAATTTAAAGTAGCAAATGTGTATAGAATAGATATAAAACCAATTGAATATGAATTTTGGAACAGTTGAGATATTAGGTATTGTTGATATGATATTGCAAATATAGCCATATTCACTGTATGCATGAAAGTGGCGGGGTTTCCCAGACTTAAAAAAAAATACTTTCAATACTTTCCCATCCGAGGACCAACTTTTGAATAAACTTTTTGATTTCGTGATGTAATATGCAAAAACAAATCGTTTGACGGAAAAGTGGTCCTCCTTTGAGAAAGTGCTCAATATAATGAAAAATAGGGTCGATCAAGTTTCTCCAAAACAGTTTGTATTTCCATATTCATTTATATCCGATGTAGCCTAATGTGTAACGCAGTTAGCTTGTGACCAGAAGAAGTGAACGGTGTAGGTTCGAATCAACTTTCAGATACAATTTTTTTTTATTTATAAATTGTTTTACCCTCCAATTGGCACTAGTATTTTTATTTATCATTTAAACACAAACAAATGATGCCGAGATACAAACATATAAGGGATTGTCAGAATAATAAAAAGGCAAGGCAAAAGAAAAGAACTGTTATTATGACAAAGATATTACCGAACATGCGGGAAAATTCATCGTCGAGGACAGTCTCATTTGTTTTAAATGCAGGAAGACTGCAGCACAAAGTAAGGAGCGCAATACACATGTAAGACATGCCAGCGGCGTAGCATACATTATGTGTATGCTTACATACACTTAATTTTCAAGATTTGTTTTAATAATCTTTTCATTTATTGTTTTTTTATGATTATTAAGAACCGTCCGTATCAATCATGAAAAAGGAAAGAATGGAAAAAAACGCGTCATCACAGTGCACACGGTTGGATGCGCACATTAGCGAATCATTTAGTGTAGTAATAGACCTTTCTCATTTTGGGATAGACCTAGCACGGAGCGTGGAGACAAAGACCTATTTATGCTATTCCTAGAAGACTGTTCTAGGGATCATTTCAGGGGAGTGAATTTTAAGAATTCTGTACTACTGCGATCAACTCTAGCATGCACCGAGTCTTTGTTTTCAGTATAAACCATAATTTAAAAAAAAAAAATCTGAAAATAACCCCCAGAACGGTGATATCAGCCAAGAGAAGTTTGTAATGAAAATCAGTGGATGTTACTGTAGGTTATAAGGACCACTAAAATATCGTTCTTTAGTGTTTTGTCGCAAACAGGGAACAGGAATCCTTAATACAGATGAAATGAAAAAAATAATTTTGAGATGTTCCCTGATTTTACTACTCTCTGTGTCCGTCTCTGGCTACGTGGTAGGTCTGCCTCAAAATGAGAAATGTCTGATATGACGTTACATCGCAACGTCATCGGTGATCTCGAAACAAATTCACGTGGATTTCCCACGGCCGCTTCATCCAGCTTGAACGACCTTGTTGGGAAAAGCATTGAAGAAACAGCGGTTAAATTTGCGAATGAGCTATAATTTAACATATTAGACGATTCTACATAGAGAAAGTTTACAACAATGTACGGTGAAGTCGAGGGATGATGATTCTGGATAACGGAAAGGCCGGGGTTGACACACGGTTTGAGGAAAGCGGTGTTCATTATGACGGGAAGTGCATTAGGTACCACGCCACTTTACCCCCTCATATCTCGGAATGATCTCCAAGCTTACCTTAATTTCAGATCATAACATGATTGAATAACCCCAACGTATGTATGCACAAACAATGAAACTTATCGGTGATAGCTACCGGAAGGCCCAATTTGGCACCCCTCATTTGGTATGTGGGTTCCCCTTGGTCCTTAGTTCTGCATGTTTTATTTTGGGACTGATCATGAAAACAAGATGACCATGGGAAATAGTTAACAGATCTTGTTTATATTGCAATGAACGGTTCTATTTCTGTCACATGACGTACTGTACTAGTAAATATGTGAAATGTGACAAACTCACTTTGAAGGTTATCGTTTCACACAGCAGTATGAAGTTTAGATCAAAAGATACCTCAAGGTGCTTTTACATGGCTCAATCAAACAGATAAGAGAAAAGATCGAACTGACATAGAACTATCGAACATGGTACGATCTCTTTTTTATAATTGTTCTGTTAAAATTCGTAACAAAGTTTACCGAAAATGTCTACGGCAATTTTTGTATTGTTTTTGTTTCAGCGCAAGTGCGCTTCATAATTTTGATGAAGCGAAATAATTTTCATTGTTTAATTCTGGTATCACTTGGTTCGCTTGTGTTTTACGTCCTATTAACATCTATGGTCGTGGAGGAAAGTCGCAGTTCCCGGGAAAACCCCACCGACTTACGCGTACGGCCAGTACCTGGTGACTGGGTACGCCTCGAACCCACGACCAAGTGGTGGAGGGCTTGTGGTAGCAGAATGTCAGACGCCTTAACCACTTGGCCACCGAGGCCCCTGGTATCTCATTTTGGGAAGTTTGGCGCAAAATTATTATGAAAATTACTGTGTTCTTATATGTTAATTGTTATATAACTCCTTGAATCATTTGTGATTTTCAATTAATAAAATTGTTATATATTTTCAGGTATCAATACTGGCTGTTACTATGGTATATCAACGTTACTCAACCCCGTGGTCCTAAACTACTTCCCGGTACGTACAGTTTTACTGATACGTTGTCAGTATCAACGTAACTTATCCCCGTGGTCCGACACTACTTCCCGGTACGTACAGTTTTACTGGTACATTGTCAGTATCAACGTTACTTATCCTCGTGGTCCGACACCACTTCCCGGTACGTACAGTTTTACTGGTACGTTGTCAGTATCAACGTTACTTATCCCCGTGGACCGACACCACTTCCCGGTACGTACAGTTTTACTGGGACGTTGTCAGTATCAACGTTACTTATCCCCGTGGTCCTACACCACTTCCCGGCACATTCAGTTTTACTGGTACGTTGTCAGTAACAACGTTACCTATCCCCGTGGTCCTACACTACTTCCCGGTACATACAGTTTTACTAGTACGTTGTCAGTATCAACGTTACTTAACCCCGTGGTATCAACGTTACTTATCCTCGTGGTCCGACACCACTTCCCGGTACGTACAGGTTTACTGGTACGTTGTCAGTATCAACGTTACCTATCCCCGTGGTCTTACACTACTTCCCGGTACGTACAGTTTTACTGATACGTTGTCACGNAGTTTCACTGGTACGTTGTCAGTATCAACGTTACCTATCCCCGTGGTCCTACACCACTTCCCGGTACATACAGTTTTACTGGTACGTTGTCAGTATCAACGTTACTTAACCCCGTGGTCCTACACTACTTCCCGGTACATACAGTTTTACTAGTACGTTGTCAGTATCAACGTTACTTATCCCCGTGGTCTTACACTACTTCCCGGTACGTACATTTTTACTGGTACATTGTCAGTATCAACGTTACTTAACCCCGTGGTCCTACACTACTTCCCGGTACGGACAGTTTTACTGGTACATTGTCAGTATCAACGTTACTTAACCCCGTGGTCCTACACTACTTCCCGGTACGTACAGTTTTACTGATACGTTGTCACGTTGTCAGTATCAACGTTACTTATCCCCGTGGTCCTACACTACTTCCCGGTACGTATAGTTTTCTGGTACGTTGTCAGTATCAACGTTACTTATCCCCTTGGTCCTACACTACTTCCCGGTACGTATAGTTTTACTGGTACGTTCTCAGTATCAACGTTACCTATCCCCGTTGTCCTACACTACTTCCGGTACGTTCAGTTTTACTGGTACATTGTCAGGATCAACGTTACTTAACCCCGTGGTCCGACACTACTTCCCGGTACGTACAGTTTTTCTAGTACGTTGTCAGTATCAACGTTACCTACCCCCGTGGTCCTACACTACTTCCCGGAACATACAGTTTTACTAGTACGTTGTCAGTATCAACGTTACGTATCCCCTTGGTCCTACACTACTTCCCGGTACGTCTAGTTTTACTGGTACGTTGTCAGTATCATCGTTACTTATCCCCGTGGTCATACACTACTTCCCGGTACATACAGTTTTACGGGTACATTGTCCGTATCATCGTTACCTATCCCCGTGGTCCTAAACTACTTCCTGTACGTACAGGTTTACTGGTACATTGTCCGTATCATCGTTACCTATCCCCGTGGTCCTAAACTACTTCCTGTACGTACAGGTTTACTGGTACATTGTTAGTATCAGGGACTTTCCACAAAATTAGCTTTCATTTACTTTACTATTTTCCAAATTGATCAATTTCTATTGAACCCGAAAGCCTTCGACAGCCAGTCGCTGTATTCGCCAATGCGAAATGTCATTTGTTTAGCTTTAGTTGATATAGGTATTCATGAACTTTTCATGAAATGTGTTATACAGGGAATAACTTCTGTTCGTTTCATATTTCATTTTAGTTTTGAATCCTGCTTTAGTCGATTTCAAGGGGTGATGAATTGAGAACGTCTTCAAACTTTAATGAACTGCGATGCAGTTCATGACTTTGTTTCAAGACCAACTCAATTAAATACCCCATAGAATCAATCAAAGCAAGATTCAAACCTTATATTTCAATCTACAAGTGGGTTTTTTCAATAACTGGAACTAGAATAAAATTAGTCCGTCATTGAAGGACCATCTTACAACATGATGGTGTACGCTGATAGTTCAATACAGCCAAATCATGAAAAAAACAAAATATAGCCCGTTATTGAAGGACCATTAATGACATGATACAACATGGTGGTGTACGCTGATAGTTCTGTACAGCCAAATTATGAAGACACAAAACACAAAAAATAAAATGTTTTAAATGTTATATTCAAGTTTTGTTGGTTAATTCATAAGTTTAAATACAATATGTTCTGACGTGTCATCGCGGAGGAATAATGTCTAGATGTGGTGCGCAGGTTTAGCCGCGAGTCAACGGCAGCCTTCTTTTTACTAGCTGGAAGTGGAAGGTCGCTTATTCCGAGGTTGTGAAGCTGTAGTAATCAAGCCGAATTAGACAGGAAACTAACGTGGTTTGAAAGGACGAAACGATTTGATATGGAAGTTAGCTGTTCGACTGCATTTCATAATATGACGTGACCACTTGGATGTGTGATCCACGTTGTTTTCGATATGTACCGGGGTTGACACCGACACAAGAGGCAGTGGGGTGGCTGGAGGGGAAATGTCTAGGGCAGTACATGACTTGTCAATTACCGCCACCAACAGTTGATAATGTTTTGCTGATTGAATGTTTTGATCGCTTTAACTATTTGTTGTGTAGCTTCAATAAAACTGTAAAATCTCACACTAGTGGCATCTACTTTGTTTACAAGTATGCTAAAATATGTCAATAGTTACCTCCCTTTGCAAAATTATGCGCACAGGCAATGTTAATCTGGTCAAATTCATCGGCAAATGAAAACAGGTAACAATTGGTAGTTGCATTGAGTCCAACTTGATTAGAAATTGGAATATTAAACGATGATAATTATATGAATATTCTCCTAATAATAAATCTTAATTTAAGGGCGAAGAAGAGAACGCCGGACTGATAGGACTGACCATAGTGTTGGCCGGAGTAGCAGGTTCTATCGTGGCCGGAATATGGTTGGACAGGACCAAAACATTCAAGTATGAAAGTTGAGCTTTACGTATAACGATGCCATGTATAATCAGTCAGTGGCCGACACTCGACACACTCGTATGCTAGGTCGCGGGAATGCTATAAAACTATTCTGGTACTTCCACAAATATACACCAGGAAATAAGATATCGAAATAAAAGTCAATAAACATTACAGCAAAATAGTAATGGGATGATTCACTCCTAAAGAAAAACCAATGATGTGCGAAAATGTCTGTTTTCCTGCTTAAACATTACTATTTACAGTAAGTTGAAGGCAGTCCTTTCTTCACTTTTCTACTCGAATGTGTTCAACGTAGATACTGCCAATATTGTAGATCCTGCTAATATTATAAATATTGTAATACTGTAAATATTGTAATACTGTAAACATTGTAATACTGTAGATATTGTAATACTGCTAATATTGTAGATACTGTACCATGTAAGTTTAAATAAGTCATATAGTGTGATCAGGAAAGGATTTAAAGTACCATCTGAACGTTTAAAAACGATATATATGTACTGTAACCGTGAAATAGTTTAAACAAATTCTGTATCACAAAAATTGAAAGGGACTATTTCCAGCTATGTTGAATTTACATAGAAGCCTGCCCCCTCATAACTTTAGTTTCAGAAGTGCTACGATATTTATGCTGCTGTTTTAACTCTTTTCAATCCTTTATGCATTCGATATTATTACTTTGAATCACTCTACTAATTGTTTAGATGATTAGTTAACATAATTACAGCACGGGGGTCGAAAAAATGAAGTTGCAGCCTGAAAGTTTTTTTCTGAAGAAAGAAAAAATCGAATTTTTTGCTTAAGTAATATATTTATCATCCAGAATGTAAGTTAAATCGAACATTTTATGAAAATTTTAATGTAAATACAGGATTTTTCATTCTTATTAATCTTATATACCAAACACTTTCATATTATGAAGAAGTGGTGTTATTTCAAATATGTTTGCAAAAACTCAGTCTAAAAAAAGTGGTGTAAGGTATTCATTTCGCACAACAAAGAACCCTGTGTACCCAAAAAGGTGAGGGCCTAAGACACCTCCCTGGCGTCCACCAAAAAGCAATGTACCTGATTACAGGTAATTGGTAATGAAATTCGTTGCAAGCCTATAATAAACCTTTCAGTGCATGTTAGGTCACAACAAATTCCAAATTTAAATATGCTTACTCACTTGGCGTGATTGATAAAGTTTTCTTTACTAATCAATTTTAAGATCAAATGTAACATCCTTGTCCCTTTTTAGAATTTGTTCTGATAAATTTTATCGTCAGACTTTCGTTTTAACATTGCTTTGAGGGGATATTTCATACTCATTTGTTAATATTCATCTCATAATGAAGAGTAAATGTATTGGTAATGGTCGCCATCGTATCTTAGCAAAATCTCGTAAATGTAAAGGTACACAAAGAATAATCCGTAATATAAAAGGCTTTTGGTTATACTGACTGAAAGTGGCATAGATTGCTTAAATGAAGAAGTTAGTATTTGACCGGAGTGCTACATAACATAAGGTATCTTCGCAAAAGAGAATCTGAAAAAGAACGTTTTGAAGATGAACTACTAGAAGATTTCCCCTCTTAACAATCAAGGACCTGTTTTACAGGTCCAGTTTACATACAAAAATGTTGTCTTTTTTTTAACAATTTTAATTCGAAGGGAAGCAAATCCACAATTCAGCAAAAACGTACCAGGAATCAGTTAATTTTTACACACAAATTGTTGTGTTCTGTGTCATCACGTGTTTTCTCATTTCATCTTATTGGCATTGAACTGGACCCTTATACACAGGTTATACTACAAGGAAGAGGGTCTTGGAATTATTAATTATGGTTTAGGTCATCTGAAATAGCTGATGACCTTTTAGAAGTGTCGTACATCTTATCAAAGAATCAATTAGCATTCACTCTCAATTTTTGTCTCGGCAAAGCTTGGACAGGTTGATCAAACAACCTTTTCTCAAAGTCCATCCATAGTATGTTACTTCTTCAGTATAGACCAAAACTACACACAATGCTACTTTATTGTTTTGGGTTATGATAAAAACTGACATCTCTTGTAATTAAGTGTTCCGCTGTTTTTGTCATTTCCCTGCCTGGTATTTCAAAACCCTTTTTATTCTGTAGTACAAGCATTGAATACATCTATAGTTCCAGTGTTCCTTCGTCCTGACCATTTAAGTAGGGAACATATACTTTCACAAATACTTTATTCTCAGAAACATTCTTTGGAGACAAAGTGGCTGCCTTAAAAGATGGTACATATATTTATATTAAAAAACGGGCTGACCATAAGCTTCAGAGAATGTCTTACGGTGGCCAGGAGGAGCGTAATTATCTTAAATTCATGAGCATAGCTCTAGCTGATGGCTACATTTTGGACACAGTAGGACCATTCCCTGTAAGCCAAAATGATGCAAGCATTACAAAAAAACATCATGGACAAGCTCACATGGTTGGAGCAAGACGACAATGTAGTCGTTGATCGTGGCTTTAGAGATGTCCTGCCAATGTTAGAGGCATCTGATATTAATACCAGTATGCCCTCATATATTAAGACTGGTCAGAGCCAACACTCTGATCTACAGGCTAACATTAACAGTTACTAAATCCCGATGGATTATATCATGCCCGTCTTAAGCATTGGATAATTCATTGATATAATTGAGGAAGTGCTAAAGATTGTGACTGCATGTCTCAATTGGATACGGGGACCAATTTATCAAAGATCACCGGACACTGATACAAAATACAGAGACCGGCATCAAATGAGGTTTCTACTTACAAAAACAAACTGTTTGGCTCAGAGGGTGACACAACTAGCTCTCTTCAAGAGAACAAAGTCAGAATTCGTTAAGATTATGAAATACGGGTGTATCAGCACTCTCAAGACCTCATCCGTTGTCAGATTTGTTCAAGACACAAAAGCCAGACTAACGACACCAAATGATAATAATCCAATAAAAGATCACTACTGCCAATGCCAAGTTGGTCAAAGAACTATGGGAATGTGTGCTCTACATCAAATATACTTTATTATCTTGGCTGTCATAGCAATCTTCAAAATCCAAAACAGTTGCACCCAAGGGCTAATAAGTTCCGACAAAGCTTAAAATAAGTCATTTTATATTGGGGAATCTAGAATTACCAGTTTAAAAAAATTCAACGCCTTGCATCATTTTTCTTCCTTATTTTTTCCAAGTCTGCCATTTGAACACATTGCATACTCTTGCATCTTGCAAAACATTATCTGTAAATGTCATCGGCTGTTAATACGGCGTCTTACTTTAATATATATAGGAACACGAGGTAGCAAACAAACACACATTCTCTGAATTCCATTGATAGTTGTCTATGAATCTGACAGTAAAATGAATGTTTTGGTGGCCATCTTCTCAGTTGATGAAATACTCATTCCATCCAAACTGGAACAAATATTTTCTTCTTTTCTGTCAGTTTTTAATCTTAACGATTTGACTATACATATAATCATGCATTTTGATGTATAGACCATATAGTCATTTGATCCCTTCTTTGAATATGTTCCACCACATATTTTGGATTGATATTTTTGTCACTGGTAGTTCAGGACCTAGTCCATCTATAATCGAAATATATTTGGTATACAAAAGTTATAAGTTACTTTTATTTTAAGATGAACACATTTTTTGTCTGAAAAATATCATTGCCTGAGATGGCTTCTGGCTGTTGATTTGTCTGAACATTATCTGATAACTAACCAAAGCAAGTAGTATTTGATCCCTAGTTTCGGTTGCATCATAAATGATCCTTCAGTGCGATGTTAGTTTGAAAATATTCGTCTTTCGGAGAAAAACTACGGCTTTTTGGGAATTCCAGTTTTATGCTTCTACGAAAAACGTACCAAGTGCTCAATTGAATTTTAATGGGTGTTTTTGTTATGATAAGGATTAGGTCTTCGCCTCACCAAAACAATTGAAATCAAAGGAGGGGCAGTTTTGGAACCCCCATCCAAAATTGATGGTTATATTATCTACCACATACAAATGTGTGTAAATACTAAATATGAAACTAAAACATTCTTCAAATAAAACTATATGTAATTGCACTCTCGATTGTAGTGTAATCGAGAAAGGGTTTGATCTCTGCCTTTAGGTATGTTCCTCTGACGACGTTGTTTTAATGGTATAGGGCAGTTTGTTGTTCTAATGGTATAGGGCAGTTTGTCATGAAATGTTTACTAGTAGTGAGGAAAATTGTCACGGTTTTTTTACGGTCAAAGGCGTAAATGGAAGTATTGTATAATACACATTTCACATCTTTATAAAACATTGTATGTATGTAAGTTGATAATATATTTTTGAAAGTGTTGAGCTTTCCGCAAACTCATCAGCCATATTGAATCATTTCTAATTAGAACACAATACCTCTACCTTCATGTCACACAAACACCATCAATCTAAAGTTTAATAGAATAATCAGGGTTAAATACCCTACACTTAACTGCCCGATATTTAAAAGCAATAACAACATAAAGACAAATGTCGTCAAAATTTTATCATTTTCATCATATTGGAAGGTTGCCATTATTTTGTTTTCTTGAATGACATGCATAAGTCGTGTGATTTTTGTTATGGACGAGATCCACCATTAGCTATTGACTTTAATTTAGTAATTTGATATGTAGTGGATGTGGATAGCACAATGATCTAGTTTGTTGGGAAACTATGCCTATATCTAGGTTGTTTGTTTACAGGGCCACTATGTAAATAGATAGCGTTAAGCCTGTTCTCTTCTCTGTCGATACTAGGGCCACATGAGATGCGTGCGCATGCGTACAGTCATAGCGTGTTTGTTTACAGTCATTGAAAGCACGTTGCTTTGTTTACAAACATTTTACATTGTTTTTCGGCGATCAAAACTCTCTATTTGCGCATTTTGATCGTTACGACAATTTGTAGTGTGACTACAGAACAGTTTGTCGTCGTTTTTTGGTCCGATAGAGATGTTGAGTCCCTGTTTTTGGATTTTCTCGTCCTCCGTGGAGGCGAGCTTCTCGAGGCGGGAGCGTGCCTGCATGGCCGCCACAAACAGTAATCCGTCTTCATAAAAAATTGTTAGCGAGTTTGATCTCGTTGGGCAGATTTTCTCCACAATGGAAGGACCTAAAATAGAGGCCTCTAGGACTACAAAGCGATCGTCCGCCTCTACCGCAAAACAGGGGGCCGAGGTTCCCGTGGAAGTTGATAAAATCATCAACAAAGAAGGCAAAATGGCGGCCACGCCGAGGTGCGAAACCATTACAAAACCTGAGTCAGTGCCTGAGGTGATGGAGTCAACCAATGTGACTTCATCAGAATTCATGTCCTTATCAAGACTAGTGTCTGGATTCACTATGTCCATGCAGGCCATAATGAAACAACAGGCAAAAGAACAGACACAACTTATGCGGATTTTGTTGACGGAGCAGAGGTGTGCGTGTGACTCTCATGTGTCCGATAGTGATGATGGACCCGACTCGGAGACCGAGTCTGAAGTTGACGTGTGCGATCAAATTGATCAACTTCTAGCCGCACCAAAACTTATACCAACGGCAACAACTAATACTGACACTAAAGTGCCCGAGTTTTTAACTGAGATGGAGCAAGATTTCTCCATAGATGATGTGACAGGCGCCGCCATTACCGATACGACAGTTGTCGGTCTAGTAAACAATACACTGACGAAAAGAATGGCGGAGGACAAGTTAAAACAAAAATTGTCTGCCTACCCACGTCCGGTAAACATTGAGGCTCTGCAGAGCCCAAGAGTGAGTGGAAATTAAACACGATGATTTTTAAAGCCATCACTGATGTCTGGGGCGTACCCGACCTTGATTTGTTTGCATCTAGGCTTAATGCACAACTACCAAATTATGTTTCATGGAAACCTGATCCATTTGCATTCACTGTTGATGCTTTTTCTATGATGTGGGACAAGCACATGTATATGTTCCCACCATTTTCACTAATTGGAAAAATTCTACAAAAGATAGAGTGCGACAATACGCCAGACGTAACATTGGTAGTGCCACATTGGCCTACTCAATCATGGTTTTCAAAACTAACAAAACACCTTGTTGATTGTATTTTTGTTTTACCTAGGGATCATCGGACATTGTCTCATCCGTCAAAGAAAATCATAGATCTTCCCAGGACCCGTCTACTGGCCTGTCGGCTTTCCGCAAATCGATTCAAAGCTACCAACCTTCGGCAGCGACTGAAGACATCATCATGTCGTCATGGCGAAGTACAACTAAAAGACAATATGATGTATACATTGCCAAATGGATGGACTATGCAGGTGGACGGAGTATCGATCCCTTTTCACCCCCTGTGGGAACTATTTTAGACTTTTTGACAGAAGCATATCACAAAGGGGCAGGGTACAGCACAATTAATACTGTGAGGTCTGCACTATCATCCTTCATTTCTATAAATGGGCAGCCATGCGGTACATTACCGATTATTAAAAGATTTGTGAATGGTGTGTTTCAACTAAGACCAGCGTTACCAAAAAACCAGGTGATTTGGGATCCTCAGATTGTATTGGAACATATAAAAAGTATAATTGTTTAGGATGCTACACTGAAAATGCTGTCTATGAAAACAGTGGTGTTGTTGGCATTGCTTTCAGCACTGAGGACACAGGCATTGCATTTAGTGGATATACGAAATGTGACATTAACTAAAGACAATGTTAAAATCCGATTCAGGGATGTATTAAAACAGACCAGACCTGGTTTTCACCAGGCAGAGCTCCTTTTGCCAGCCTTTGCGGAACAGGAGCTGTGTATAGTCCACACACTTTCTATTTACCAGGACGATACGCAAAGACACTACTAAACTTTTTATAAGTTACCAGGAACCACATCGAGCAGTGTATAGGCCACTATAGCCAGGTGGATCAGATGCGTCCTTGGTAGTTCAGGGGTTGATATGACTATCTTCACCCAACACAGCACTCGTGCTGCAGCCACCTCAGCAGCATCAAGGGGTCATGTCCCCATTCAAACTATTCTGAAAACAGCAGGATGGAATTCCACTAGTGTTTTTGGAAAATTTTATCACAAGCCATTGGTACAACAAGCAGGACTGTTACCAAGTGAGAGTGTCCCTGCCCCATAGATATTGCTCAGTGACAGTACTGCAAAGAACAGTTTAATGTAATGTATATAGTGTACATACATGTACCTTATTATCGTGTGGAAACTGTAATAACTATCCTAGACCTACAACATTTAATATGGACAATACATGGGGTAAATTTACTTGTGTTTCATTCATTATGGAGTGACAAGAACTGTTTACAACTTAATGCGACTGTGCAGTCGATATCACGTTTGTTTTACATACATGTATATGTATTATGTGTTGAGTTTATTACACAGGTTAAATTGGTTTTCTGTGTTTTTGTCGTTTTTCTGGTTCTATTTTACCAGTTCGGAAACACTCTCTTTGAACATCTCATGTGACCCCTAGTACCGACAGAGAAGAGAACAGAATTGTTAAATTAAATGAGACTTACCTGTAAGTTGAAATTTGATGTCAATTCTGTTCTCTCCTCTGCAGGTACCTAGGGGTTACAACCCACCCTTTTTATTACCCTCCATTTGTCTTTAGTTTATATATGTTGTGGAGGTTTTAACTCTGGGACGTTTGAGTGAAAGATCTCTTGATCTTTTTAGTTATTGCCAGAGTCTGGTACACTGGTTTTAACCAGTGCACATTAAGTGTTTCCTCACTTCTTTGAATTATTACTGTACGCATGCGCACGCATCTCATGTAACCTCTATGTACCTGCAGAGGGGAGAACAGAATTGACATCAAATTTCAACTTACAGGTAAGTCTCATTCAATTTAACAATTATCTACGTTGTTTGTTTACAGGGCCACTATCTATATAAATAGCATTACTAATCTAGGTTGTTTGTTTACGGGGCCACTATGTATATAAATAGCGTTAATAATCTACGTTGTTTGTTTACAGAGCCACTATGTACATAGATAGCGATACTAATCTAGGTTGTTTGTTTACAGAGCCACTATGTATATAGATAGCATTAATTATCTACGTTGTTTGTTTACAGAGCCACTATGTATATAGATAGCGTTAATAATATACGTTGTTTGTTTACAGGGCCACTATGTATAAAGATAGCTTTAATAATTTACGTTGTTTGTTTACAGGGCCACTATGTATATAGATAGCGTTAATAATCTACGTTGTTTGTTTACAGAGCCACTATGTATATAGATAGCGTTAATAATCTACGTTGTTTGTTTACA
The DNA here is from genome assembly GCF_002113885.1 of Mizuhopecten yessoensis. Taxonomy (NCBI): domain Eukaryota; kingdom Metazoa; phylum Mollusca; class Bivalvia; order Pectinida; family Pectinidae; genus Mizuhopecten; species Mizuhopecten yessoensis. The sequence continues at coordinate 300,382 of NW_018406971.1, read as the reverse complement.
G